>NW_010175583.1:14690-20184 GCF_000695765.1 Mesitornis unicolor
AGTGTTTTCACAGGAATATCTTATGATCATGTTACACTGCAGCTTATAAGAAAGTCTGAAAGCTGTTGGAAGGAATATTAATACTCCTACGGGAACCAGAGTCATTATTGTGACACTGGTCTGCTTCACTACTATCTGTGTTTTACATTTATTAAATCTCACGGTGCCCCTCAACATTAAAGTTATACTGACTCTGAATGTTACTCAATAAATTTATTTATATATATTATTTTAGATAAGCCTACTCCTAATGTGCCAGGAGGCTCCTTCAAGTATCTGTACAAAGAAATATTATGCCAGATATATTATTTCTTGTTACTTTCTACAGTGCTGCTGTTGTACATTTTCCCCCTCTAATACAAAATATATCAGGATAACCACATCTTATATGTGTATCACAATATCTACTGTTTCAAATGACAAGTAGATTGCACCTTCTCAAACTCAGATACAAAATTAAATAAAAAGGGAAAGGGAATAAATACTGCAAAGAACATTTCTTTTAAAAAGAACCACGGTTGTAATTAGAGTACAATAAGAGTTTACTGCCCAGTTTCCATTTAATTTAACTGTTTATATAACAGTCCTATGTCTGTAGCTTAGCATGAAGGACACATAAGTAGAAGAGGGAGAGAGGCAGTGTATTAGAGAACTTTAAATTCAGGCGGCTATCATATACACATATTTAGCTTTATAAAATATGCATGGTCAAAACTACTGAATTTGAATACATGAATTGGGATATTCAGATTCTGCAACTTCAATAGCTTAAGAAACTTCCAAGAATATGTTCAAGAAAAACCTTGTTATTGGCCTCATTTGGCTTAGAAGAGAGCCAGAACTAAGATGTCATTGCCTTATTGAAGTCTGATGAACTGAGATAAAAGGAACAACTGAAAGTGACTATGGTAGGCAGAATTTCAAAATATGACTGAGGAAATGTAGTGGAAACTGAAAACTTGGGACTCTGAACCCACCGCAGTGCTTATTTTCTTGAGTGACTTGATCAAGTGTTAACACAAAAACTTAGTTTTAAAAATAGTTTTACAACATCTACCATTAAAAAACTGTTTTCATAACTGTTTCTGTATTTTAATAGAAAAATGTTGCTGCTGACTCAGGTTTTATTTCACATATTTAAACACAGCCCTGGGATATTTTGCAATTAGAAACACTGTAGTCATGCTAATGCACAAGGAGGAACTAGGAAATGCAATCCATTAAAAAACAAAACCTGAAATCCATTCATTCAGTAACCAGCAAAGTGAAATGCCAAAGTAAACAAACAGCATCAATGATGAAAATACATGGAAATATTAAGTATTAAATCAGCTTATGTTTTAGTCATCTGAGGTATCATAAGCAACACAGATGGGATTTTTTAAGAATATATGACTTTAATTGATTTTGTCCCTTTAATGATAAATTTACAATGAAAATGACATGTCCACCATAATTTGAAATACAACATAGCTACCACCAGTTTGCTGCAAATGCCTTTGCATTATATTTGTTTGTGGCAGAGGAGTAAATTTGACAAAAATAAATTCTTATACACATCCACCCTGTGGGATTAATAGACAAAATATTTCAAATTAAATAAAAGAAGATGAAAATAATATCAAATAACACAAACATTCTTCCTGGATCTCCTCAAGAAAGATTTTTCTCAGCACGATGTGTAATATACCACCTTTCATTAAAAAAAAAAAAAAGTGAAGAAAGAATATCTATTTATTGAGAATGAGGGAAAAGGATGCATTTGACATTGGCCTGATATTTTACCTCTTGTTAACTGGGGTAATTTTCCCTAACCTCCAACACTGATGTCAGTCCACCCCCAGAACTCTGAGGTCTTGGGCAAAGCACACACAGCTAATAAATGCACGGCACCCATGCAACTTCTGGTGCATTTTATGATCCTCTGAGGCCCCTCTCCCAAAGGCTGTCAAAGATGCTTGTGGCAACTTCTCCAATACTTGCCACAGACAGATCAAGTGGAGATGGTTTCATTTATTTGGAAGAGTTTGCTCTGCCATCTCTCCGTGCTCTCACAATGTGTACTCAAGCATTAGTGGACAAATACATCAAATAAATATCGGATAAAAGCACCCAAAATACACTTGGTAATGTAAAGAAAGGATATATTTTAGGGTATGGTCAGAGAAGATATTCAAAGCCTCCACTGTTGCTTCTAGAAATGTCAGGACAATCCAGAAATGTCAGTTCCTTTACCGGTTTCCAGATTGTTATTGAAGGATCATGTAGCTCTTTCTCGTTCTTTCTCTTTCTCTAAATATGTCTATAAAGATCAGCTGGAGAGTGCAGACAAAATTGTTCACTGGTTAGCTTTTCTTAGAGCTACAGGGTATATATGTGCTTTGTTTTCTCTTATTGATCAATCTAGCTTACATTTTTAGCACACATGAACAAATATCGGGAAAAAGAAAAGACGATGAAAAACACGAACAACACAAAACAAATAAGGTTCCAATCGTGCAAATTTTGCTTCACTGGATAAAGCACTTCTTGACACAGTAATGTCCAGAATCCCCCTCCCCCAGAAAAATACAGGACTGAGACTGAAGCCATTCCTTTTTTTTTTCTTTTTCTCCTTTTTTTTTTCCTTAAGGCTATACAACACAAAGAAATAAAAGCATGGAAAGAACACCTCATTGGGCTGAACACTTCATTCTTCAGGCTCTGGAGCAAGCCTTTGACAAAGCGATTGTGTGGTCCAAGTTATTTGTCTCATTGGGACAACTAGAGAAAGAAAAAGAGGCAAAAATGAAAGAGTGGGAAAAAATAAAATAATAAGAAAGTCAATGATCCCAACAATAAAATCCAAAATTGACTTTACAATCACAGGTACAAATTGCTCAGGTCGATAATTTCATTTCTCCTAAAGATCACTGTCGTCTAAAACTAATTAGAGGCGCAGGTTCCCGAGGAATTGTCATTATTCAAAGCAAATGTTGGAGTTTAGAAGGTTATCATTCTTCTACCGTGACAGTCTGACAGGGTGACTGGAAATATTGTCATGTGCTGCCAAGTTCAGGGTGTCATTAACAACTGAATCCTTGCTCCGGCTCATGGATGTGTCTCCTATTTGGCCTTCTTTTATAGTGGAAAGACTAAGAAGCCGGAAAAGGTTGAATATTTCCACCCTCCCATGAGGTTACCCCTTTCCAGTTTGAGATGCACTTTGTCTTCTCTTTCCATGAGGAGCAAGACCCCATTGCTGGCTGCTTCTCTGGTGACGTCCTGATCCCCTGCAAAAGCTGAAATCACTGGGTAGCCGTTTTGCATTAAACTTACCTAAAAAGTGCAAAGAGAGAGAATCTGAGTTTTCCCAATACTCTCAATGACTTTTTTGCCCTGTGTATCTCACTAAACTTTTGCACAGGTTAGAAAGAAGGTTGAATTAAGCTAAAGCAATGTGTGATTTCTGTCATGCATACAGCTTCCTTTGACTAAAATAACCTACAGTCTCGTTCTTCACTTGCTGGTTTTGTAAATGCACCTTAGCATCTAGAAATAAGCATCTGGGAAAAAAAAGACAGACAGCACCTTCTTTAGATCACAACCCACCTGGATGGTTTGTCTGTTATAGACCTTGACCACGTGGAAACTGAAACTATATATCCCTTTTCTTGGTGCTACAAATACACTGGAAGCAAGATCAAAATGGTTGCCAATATTAACTAATACCTGGAAAGTAAACAAACAAACAAAACAAAACAAAAAAGGAGAGAAAGAGAGAGAGAAAAAAATCAGACCCCACTTTAGAAAAGCACCAGTGAAAATCTGACATGAGTTCCATGACTGATATAATGTCTAGTTGAAATGGCATTTGCAGCACAATTAAAATTGCACTTGCAGGGTGAAGGAACCAAGACAGAGAGGTATTTAAAAAGCATCACAGTTCATAAAACGATTTAGTTATGGAAGGATGATCTCCAAAGCCTGTTAGACAAAATGCAAATGTTCACACTACACCGTCAATAAAACAAAGGTGGCAGAAGCAGCGGAGTGGAGACAGGGTGAATGGAAGGAAGGTAAAGAAATTAGGGGAAAAAAAAGACCAAAACTCATCAACTCATAATGCAAATGTATTATTTTTAAGCTAGCACTACTAAAATCAGACCTGCCCTCGAGTTTGATAGGGTATAGAACTAAAATCGTACTCCAGAGAGGGACGAAGGAGAGAGAGGACGCTCACCACCAGCAGTATCTGCCAGCTAGTGCCCCTCAGTCCCTCCTTGGGCGGCTGGGAGAAACCTGCCCCTTCTGCCCGACAGCAATCTCGATTTGTTACATATTTCAACGTCTTTTGAAACAAAGAAAAAGGATCAAGAGCTGAGCCCTCAGGCAGATGTGCAAAGCCCCACTCGGGAGTGGCGGCTGTCTCCTGCTCCCGCAGGGGCTGGCTGTGCGGAGCCCGCCGATTTGGCGGGGATCCTGCCCGGGCTCATCTTACTCGCTCCCTTTCCAGGCTCCAGCGACGGGTGGGCTGATTTGGTTCAAAAGGGGGAGAAAAACCAGCGGGCCCGTGGTGATGCTCTGCCGGGAGCGGGTGAGCCCTGGCCGCATGCTCCGCCGTGCTCGCCCTGGGGGCGTCTCGGCCACATTCAGCTTTGCGGGCTACAACCTCTGTCTTAATGGAGAAAAATACAAAGCAGGAGGAAACAAAACCAACGCCAAAACCCCCCAAATCTCGACCCTTCTCTCCCAAATAGCCAAACCCTATTGTGTCCAAGAAAGAAAAAAATACAATCAACAAACCCGAATGCGTTATTAAGGGAGCACCGAGGGAGGAACGCCTTCAAACTCCCGAGAACTGAGCACTGGGGGGGGGCCTGGGGGGGGGGGGGTAAAGCGTCTAAAATAACGCTATACACGAATCAAGCTCTTTTTTTTTTTCCCCTCTACTGATCTGACTTTATGAGATCTTGTACGCGAGGAATAGCTGTGCAAACTCATTAGAAGGGACAGGTAGACAGATGAATGACAGGCAGCCATACACGAAAACAAAAACAAAGAAAAAGCAGAAAAAATCGTTTACGTGTGCTAATTTTGGCTGATTCTGCAATACTACTTCAGAAGTCAGACGTGGTAGAAATAAAAGTAAATTTCACGGCAAAAATCAAGCGAAAGGACGGGGCGTGGGCTCCGAGAGACAAGCGGAGCGGCGGGGAAGGGGCAGGACGAGCAGGACGGGTTGTCCACCGCTCTGCTCGGCGTACGCTGTGCCGGAGAACACCGCGCCGCTATAACCCATCGGGGACATCGCTCGCCTCGTCTGGTAAGCGCGGGAAACACCCTCTTCTTCCTCAGCCCTCCCTCTGAGAGATGCTGTAACACAGCCAAGTGCGCTCGGACCAGACAGATGCGGCGACTCCTCATCGGTAAATCTCTGTCCTTCCCTAACCCTGAAAATGAGCGTTTCCAACGGAGCACCGAAGGGGAGGATGCGCCCCCTTCCCTCCCCCGG
>NW_010175583.1:20233-20575 GCF_000695765.1 Mesitornis unicolor
TCAATCCTCGGCTCAAGGCGTCTGAGGCACGAACTCCCAGGTTAAAGCACTCTCGGTACTAGCGACGGGACCGGACAAGTCAGCGTCCTCTCTTCCCGCCCCACCACCACCCCAGCAAAGCCCCGCAGCCACCTAAAAGAACTTCCCGAACTCTTTTCTGGGCAGTTGAGCTGTAAAATTTCTATCGAGCAGGCGGAGGTTGAGGATTTAAAGATGGAAGGGGAGCAAGAAAGAAAATAAGCGCGCAGTGACGGTGGGCGAGGGGCAGGGATGCCCGGGGGTGGGAGGCAGCGAAGGCGAAGCAGGCGGCAGCTGACCTGGTCGAAGTAGATGGTCATGGTG
>NW_010175584.1:0-14046 GCF_000695765.1 Mesitornis unicolor
AATCCCTAACGTTCTGTGATTCTGTGAGGGATGTGATGGTTGAAAACATTGTTCACTGAACTTGCTAAATTCCATGCAATGATTTGTATTTGCACTATCTCTAATTTTAGAGAAACTTAGGGGCTTTACAAAAAGAACAAGGAAACAATTGACTCCAACAGGCCAGGAACTTATTCCCAGACTCTGAACAAGCTAGGCTTTATCTCGAAGTGCACACATCAGACCACATGGCACTCAATTCATCTACAGCCCCACTGCTTTGCTTGTTCAAATGCCATTATACTTTACTCCAAATGAAAATAGAGTTTGATTTACAATCATAATAATGATCATTTATACAGCTTTTTTCAAGTAAGGATGGCAGATCACAGGATAAACTCAGAACTATTTATATAGAGATTGCTTTGCTGGTATGCAAGCCCACCAAAATGAAAGGCGATAGCCTTCAAACAACAGCTGGACAAATATTATCCAACATATACATTATCTTAATTAATTTTTACCTTTTTTTCTCAACTAATTTATTAGAGTAATTTTTCTTTTTGTAGTAACCAACCAGCTGCATAGCTCTGCAAATACTCCTCGTGGAATAAATCACTCGATGGATAATGATGGTTTTCATAGAAACGTTTACTTGGCAAATATTTTTTCTGGTAATTGAGGAGCTCACATTTAAAAATCATGCAATAACATTGCACAGTCATTCTAGAGAAGCATAAAAAATACCTTTAAGTGAAATGATAGGAATAATTTTACACAGCAGGAAGTAATCAGCCAAATGGAAATACGGCTATAATGGTGAAAAGTAGTCCACGTTCTTTAATTGTTGGATATGCTCTAAGATCTTGCCTTATATCTCATCAAAAGAATCTTTAACCAGGTATATCTGTACTTCTAAAGAAATTTTCTCTTTTGAAAAGGCTTATCTTGCACAAGATTCTAGCTGAACAAATCCCATTAACATCAACGAGACTCTGCTAAATCCCCCATGTCCCAGAACGGAAACAACAGCATAAGTAATGTGTGAGTTTGTTCTCCTCTGAAAATGTATAGACAAGAGATAGAAGGGAAACAGCTCCTTCTGCCACAGATGTGTGATCATCTTAAAGTATCAGGCATCCTCCTGGAAGGAAAGGAAGGGAGACAAAATCAAGGAAAGAGGGAAAGGATGGAGGAAAAGAGAAAGGAGGGAAGGGAGGAAAGGACAAGAAGAAGGGAGAAAACAGGGAAGCAAGGAAGGAAGATGGATGCACACGAGAAGTAAAATTATAGCAAAACAAAGGTTACCACCAATACCTTGTACAAAATACACTTGCATTTTGTGTTCCAAAGGAATTCTCTGGGCTACCCAGTCTCATCTTTTTTCCTTTGAAGTTCTTTCTGGAGTTGGCTCTTATCTAAGCAGTTCACGCATCCCTATTGAAATACTCAAAAATGGAGCAAGGTGTGAAGAGGAACAGAAGATTAAGCAGGGCTGCAGAAAATATCCATTTATTCGTCTTTCAAAGGCAGTCGAAAGAGTCGCGCACATCTTTATTCTTCTGTGAGAGGATGCTATTGTTCATCTTGTTCTAATTATGAAATTTGAACTTAAAAGGAAGAAAGAGAACACCCCTCTGACAGTGCACAGCATATATTTTTTCCAGAAATAATTCTTATAGAGATACATGTCAACCCTATGTATCCAAGAATGACCCAACAGTCACAAAGCAATAGACAAAAACATTTGATACATTCTGCAGAACTGCACTTCTTGATCTATTTGTGTTCCAGACAGATTAGAGAACTGTGTGGCAGAAGAAGAAAACACAGCTAATCTTTCGTGACTGCTAGACAGTGCTTCAGAAATGTAATTGCAGAACCAGAAACTCCATGAAAAGAATGCCATGCCATTTACCACAATTCAAAATGAATCCAATTATTCCTTAATCACACTAAAGGGGATGGTCCACAAGCACAAATAAAAAGAAAACTGTAAGAATCAGGTCTCCACTAAAAATCCATGCAATTTGTAGAGTGAATATTTTCTTAAAAAATAAAAATATTCTGAGAAAACATTTAAATCCTTTCCACTACTGCAAGCCATGGGTCTGCAAACATTGTCATCTCCTCTTTCCTTCTCCATCCAAAAAAACCTGAACTGCTAGCAAATGCAACCATTCCTATCAGGCTGAAGTCTAAAGGATGGGGAAAGAAGGGCTCGTGTTGTCTGATCATCTTGAGTAAGTCTGAGTTCATTGCTTTCCAAAGGGCTCTTCTGCAACTCTTTGATTCAGATGTAAGTGGCACTTCGATCACTAAGTGCTTGAAATAAGGAGAGATACAAAGGGGCTGAAGACGTTAGCTCAGAGCAAGGTACTTCTGTCTAGTAATTGAGTGTGACACTGACAGTTTTGCAAGTCTTTCTTGCAGGCAGTTGGATTGGAAACAATAACATCTGTAGTTTTTAAAAGCCATGAAGTAAAGTTTTCGTTAGCTATTTCACACCCAGCAATATCGCAGGACAATGTGCTTGTCTGCTCAGACATTTCCAAAGTTTCCACAGACTTTAGATAGGCAGGGGTTTTTTCTATTCCTTTATGTTTCTCTTCCCACCCTCACATCCAAAACAGACTGGACTAAGGATTGTAACACCAGCTAGGCTGCATCGTAAGGGTATAGTTGTTATTATTTGCAGTTGAACGAAAATTAGATTCTTATTTCTGTTCCTCAATTCCTACCAGATTCTCAATCACATACTCTTGTCCAGGGTTAGATCTGTCTTGTTTCTGCACCAGGCTGAAATGCTGTTTATTTACTCCTTCATTCAGAGCTGTTATGCCATGAACATGAAGTGTGAGATTCACATAGATAAATCCTGCTCCATTCTGGGACAGTACACCTTGCATTTGTGAGCACTTCACTTTCTTTTCCACGTTAACAGGGAAGATTACAACCCTGGCTTCTGGTTTCATGCAGGCAAAACATTCACAGAGGAGTCGTCTTCTCCAATGACTCTTCACCTGAAGATTAGTAACATTCGTTTCCTTCCATTGACCATGTTGTCATGAAAGGAACGGTGGATAATTAACACTTCAGTTCTTTTCAGTGTCTGAGTATGAATATCTTCGTTCAGAAAAGCTGAATTGCAAGCCTATTCCATCAGCCTTAGTCTGGAGACAATTTATCTTCTGCTTGGGATATGTGATCCATAAATTCTTCTTCCATAACCATCTCCTGCAACCTCACTGAATCAAGATTTTGCCTATCACCTGCCTGGAGAACACGTCTGTACTCCTACAGAATAAGTTGAGATAAGCTAACTTGTTTTTCAAAAATGATGGACTCTATTATTACAAGCTTTAGACAAAAGGTGTCTGGTAGAGTTGTAGTTGCTTTGCAGTAGGAACAATTTACATTTTACTGTTAAAATAAAGAAAACAACAGCACTGCAAAACTGAGAAAGATGCTCTAAATTAATTCAGCAGAATCCAAGTGTGGAGGATTTTATCTGCCTGTAGGTACACAATAGTGCAACATTATTTCCTTCTATGATATGTGGGTGAAAAATCTTGCATTTTAATTGTTGCATAGCCCTTCTGACCCATGTCATGAAGACTATAGATCTCTTGACAGCAGCCTGACCTCGTTTTACAATTCATTCCCCTGCACAATGTAGGACCTGTAGCAATGTCTGGGCTCATTCAGAAAAGTCTTCGGGTCTCAGAAGAATTACTAAGACAAAAAGGACCTTAACCAAATTCCAGAGTGTTTGTTCTATCTCAGGTCACTTTTGTGATTGTGCAGGGAAATTAGTTGATCACTATTGTCCTATAGAAACGATCACAGGCTGTTGATATTTGGCAGTACTTGTATCTGTTAATAAAGTATTTTCTTATTCTTACAGATATGACCCACCCCAGCGGAGAGGAATGGGAAATCACTATGGTCCTTTCTGAAGTTCAAACTCCATTCTACTCTGGAGTAGAGGTTTTGGTAGGAAGATGGTTTGTTGATAGAGAAAGCTCATCTGTAATAGTTATCACTGGAGTTTAATTTATACCTGTGCCCATGCAGCATAGCTGACCTAATATAAAAATCTCCTACCTTAAAACAGTTTTCCTATTTACTTTCTGAATCACTCTAAAGAGCTAATAAAAAACAACTATGTGAGCTCTGTGACACCAGCATAAAACCCTATCTTCTGTAGGAACCATACCAAGTATATAATTATAAGTAATGATTATCCCACATGTAGTCTGAATTCAGAACAAAATTCTTTAACACAAAATTTGATTGGAAACAATTGAAAAACATGAGGTATACTTAATTATCTATAATATGATAGTGCCCAGAGGCCCTAACCAAGATAAGGACCTTGAGATATGCTTTATAGAAACATTTGGTAGGAGACAGTTGCCTCAGTTTACAGACTAGCTGAACAGGGTGAAGGCACACGTAAAGGCAAACGGAGTAAACAATTTGTCCCTGCTCAGTAGCTTTGCAATAAACAAGACACAGCTCCCTCGATTCCTCTTTCATCTGCTACTTTTTTGCTCTCATTGCCTTTGCACTGCAAGAAGGGACAGGCTGTCAGGATAGATACATCCACAAGCATGTATACATGACCAGGTCAGTGATGGATGGTACATGAATGAATGTGTGCACACTTACAGTTATGAAACATGCACTTACAACCCAAAAAATATTTGCTTGGACTCTAGAGGAATTTAACATTTCTCTTAATGTGGGAGTCTAGTCAAGTATCTTAAAAGGTAAAGGCTAATCAGCTGGAACTAAATTGAAGAAAATATTAGCAAAATCATAGACAAATACAGAACACCTGATGGAGCTTTCAAGCCCAAGGTTTCAAACAGAATGTGACATCAACATAGAAAATCAATGTTTCCAAATTTCATCACCCAGTTGCTATCCAAAATAACATTTCTAGCCAGCTAAACCTTTCCATTCTCAAACACGTGATTAGCCCCAAATTTTAACAGCAAGCCTGTCCCAGAATGATATAAATAAAGCAATACAACAGTTACTGGCCCACACAGCAACCGGACCAGATGGCATCTCTATACATTTTTAAACAATACAGTGTAATACTGTATTAACACATCTACTTGCATAAGTAGATGTAGAGATACAAGACAATAACAACACTTGACACTAATCCTGAGAAAATCAGCATATAAAATAACTTGCCTTCTAGAGGCTAGCAAGAGCCCTCAACAGTGATAGCAAAATATTATATATCTGTGATAAAAGATTTCTACCTCTTTGCCTGACATTATTCTCATTGACTTGCTAAGTATTGCTTACCAGTGTGCCACCAGCATCAATATTAAGGAGTTGTTAAATATTCTACATTATTTATAGTATGAAAATATGAATAGCTTCTCAGTTTTGAATCCACTAAGCTCTACAGAGTCTCCTTAAAGTATTTGCAGTACCCTTCAGAAGTGATAATGCTTCAGTCTGGAGGTTGAGCACAGCTCTTTTACCAGTATTGCAAAAGTGCAGCCTCTAGCTTGCTACCTCCCCACCTCTAATTTACCAGAGAGAATTGTCCACCAGCATTCTTCTCCATGGCATTACCTTCAGAGCCAACCACACAGATCTGGGTAAGACCATCAGACCATCCTCCTGCAGCCCATCCCAGGTGATGTTTTTCAGACACTTTCTTCCTTTTCTCTAGAAGAAACAACTTGCACCAAGGGCATGCATGTGTCTCCCGGGCATGCAACATTTTATGACAAAATAAAGAAGTAAACAGTGTGAAGGAATTAGGAAAGAGGGCTACACAATTTTCTTGCCTTTCTAAAGCCAGTAGGGGAAAAGTACCTTTTATTCCACTGCGATAGCCCAGCCAAACCAAGCATACATAGTATTTTTTCCTAATATATGTCAATATACAGCTGAACTCATAAGTCTCTGTCATGTTTAATGAAGATTTCTGACATGCCAAACTTAGCCACCAACTCAAAATATCTCACAAGAAGATCAAATCCTATAGATTTCAAATTGAAAAGAATTAACAGCAGCTCCTACACAAACTGACCTGCCCTCCCTCCAAGAGCCAGCTTCTCTCTAACCCCATAAAATCCTCTCCTGCCTTTGTCATGCACCCCCTACACTGCCTCTGAAGCACAGGACTTGCAGAACTTGTTCAGTGGCCATAATTCAGTTGGATGCCTGAACTCTTAAATAAAAATTTTCAGGACAGTAAGTAAGAAGAATAGAAATAAGTAAAAAACCTGAAACATCAAAAGCTCTTCTGGTTTCCAGATTTAAGGTGTCAGGTGCTGCACTTTGACTTTCCTTCTTCACATGTTTCAGGAGAAGGGGAACACCACTCGCACAAATAAAAAGCTGGGAACATAAACAAAATTCATTTCTCAAACTCCCCAAACACTTCAGTTCTTAGGTTCAAGAGTTTGTTTATTTGCTTGCTTAAATTGTGGGAAAATCTGAGTAAAAGGTGTTAGATTTGAGAGTTTTTTCAGAGTTCCTTGTTGAAAATAAATTCTCTTTTCCAACCAATCCTGCCTGCCAAACTGGTGTGCCATCAATTCAATGGCAAATTTGTGACAGACCATCTTGTTGAAATTTTGGCAGAGCACTGCTACATGTGAGCATTCACAGAACACCAGCGTTTTCTAGGCTCCCTGCCAAATGAATGCTTGGGAGAATGTATGTATGTACTGTATTCCTGCAGTCTTCAAAGGATTAGCTTTGAATTACCTGAATTGTTTTGAGTTTGAGACATCATGAGGTTATATTAAATTACAAAATATGTAAAAATAAGAGCCTGTGCTTGCTTGAACTAGCAACTCTGCCATTTTTACCTTTGTGACTTTATCTGTGATGACATTTGCTTTTTGTGCTCTTCTATTTAACAATTTTTCCAGGAGTTGCTTTTCTTTTTTTCTCAGACTTGATTTTCAGCTCCATTGTTTTGCATTTTGCTTGGCTGCATAAAAGGTGAATACAGCCCTTGCACTCTTTGTAAATGGGATTTTTTCCAAACATTATTTATTTTAGGTCTTCACAACTTTGGTCTTTTGAGGCTTTTTCATCTTCCTCCTTTTTTTAACCCCATCTATTTGCTATCTCCCAAAGGTTTCACCTCAGCCTCCTCCTGCTCCTTTCCATTTTTATCCCTCTCTTGCCTCCATTTCCTCGTTTATATTATCACCACCCTTCTCTAACACCAGCTTCTTGGAGCAACACATCAATTTTACTTCCAGGAAGCAGAACTAAAACTAGAAATAAACTAGCTTGAATATTTTATTTTTCTTGAATAGGAGCTGAGCCTACATAACTATTTTGAAATGTTATTGAGCTCAAAACAATATCAAACCAGAATGGTTTCTGTTGCCACAGAATCCAAACTGAAACTGAACCAAGAGATGCACTGGTTTAATTGCTTGCCCACATACACATCCGCAATGCTTGCCTACCCTCACTTCACACTCTCACATGCATCACTGCTATTATTTTTTGTCATTCTGTCATCTCTTGTCTCATATCTATTGCTCTTTTCTCTCCTTACCCCAGCCACTGTTGTCTCTGGAGTGTCTCTCTTCCTTATCTTCCAAATTCCAGTCCCTCTAGACCATGACTCTCACATAGACAGGGATGTCTCCATGTCTAAGGCTGCTTTGCCAACAGCCTCTCCTTTGTGATCCTCACTAAGATCTTCTCTGCTTCCTATTCCTAGCTGTTCCTATTTTCCCACTCTTCCTCCTTTGAATGCAGCTGCCAATGTGTTATTTTTACTTCTCTCCCTCTATGTTTCTATCACCTACATGAGTTTTCCTCCTTCACTCTAGAGTCCCCAGATTCTGCTTTTGTTCTCCATTATTTCCAGGTCTCTCTCAGCATCATCCACTAGTCTCTCAGAAATGTACACTGCCACCCACTTTTTCCAGGACTTCAAACTCTTTTTCAGCCAGTGAGGAGAACTGTCAGCTGTGACAGTAACTCTGAGCTCTTTTTCTCTTTCTTTCACTTGGGCAGGACATTAACTCTGGCTGGGTTGTGTATAGCTACAAGGTAATTGTCTTCCCTGCTTTCCCTTCTCATTAAAACAACAGAGCAGGTTTGTGATCTGAACTAGTTGTGCCAAAAGAAACACTGGTCTGTCCAGACAGTACCTTCCATGTTTTTTTCACCAATAAGTCCTATGACACCTTGCCTTATCTTGCCTTACCTTCCCTTTTCTTGCAGTATTTCCAAAACTTGTATCTTCTTTTTCTCTATCCCTCACACATGGCATTTCCCTCACCCATATCTATCCAGACTGATGCTTTAAAGGTCATCTCTTTCATTTTTAGAGGAAAGTTCTTCATGGATTATCCCCTGGTCTTCTATCATCTCTTACTTCGCACCAAGAGTAAGACTCTTAAGAGACTCTCACCCATAAAATCTTCCACTAGGCAGCTTGAAACATTCTCAGAATGAATTTTCAAACAGATTCATGCTTTGCTTTCAACTCTTCCAGCTGCTCAGGAACCACTTTCTGTAAATATCTACCAAAAAATTCATTATCTTCCTTTAACACTCTCCTTAAAGCCTTTCTTTTCTGGGATGCCTACAAAAGACCTGACAACATTAAGACTTCTGGTATGCTGAGGTCACTGCCTATGATGCTGACTAATATTTTCTGTGTTTCCTGGTGTTCCTCCATCTGCCTGTCTCCATCTGTTGTTCCTTTGCTCATCCCTGTAAGCTGCTCAGAGGAGGGACTGACTTGCTGCTCCCTGCTTGTGCAGCTGCTGCAACCCAGAGTCCCCAGTCAAGGCTCAAGCCCAAGTGCTCTGCTCCCACAGACACCACATGATAACCAGGCCCACGTCTCGCTGAGGATCTTCCTACCTTGCCATGCTGAGCGTGTCAGTCAGGCTGCTTTTGGGCTGACTGCTGGCTTAGGCTTTTTTTTTACCTCTGGTGCATTATGTTCAAACATTTCTTCTTGTCACTGGTGGAACTTATTTTGCTGACCTCACTTACTCAGGATCACAAAACACAGAACAATTGGGCAGAATAAGATTCCCTCTGTGGGATAGCTTCCCCACACCATGTGTCTGTCTCAGGGCCAGCTTTGCTAGTCCATCCATTTAATTCACTCAGAAAATTACACTGAGAAGGTAGGACATAAAAAGACCCATTTGCCCATTGCACTAATCTAAGCCTTTTTATTTGCTGCAGTATAAGTAAGGACCAGCGAAGAAAGATGATTTAGCATAAAAATCTGCCCAGCATGCTGATAGGAAAACCATGAATAGATCAGTGTTAGACGAGCAGGACAGGTCATGACAGTGTAATGGCTGTCAGAGAGGAGGCTGCTAATGCCTCAGCTGAACTAAATGAATTCTCCCCAGGTCCCTCTGAAAAGCTAAAGACACAAACTAGAATTCTAGCAATAAATGCAAAATTCGACCAGCTTGCCCCAGAGCAGGTCATGCAGGAGGATGATGGCATGGATGGAAGTGAAAAGAGCAATAGAATGCGAGGCTAAGAGTGAAAGAGGGCAAAGCACACAGCTGGTGCCCTTTCTTCACAGGATGGCAAAGGCTGATAAAGTTTTTATGTCCTGAAAGGAATTACCAGAATCCAAACATGAGCATACTGTATCAGACTCCTAGATTCTGCTCCCTCCAATGAAGGAGAAAAAGGGATTTAATTTTTTTGACAGTTGGACTCCAAAAATCCCAGATATCTAAAGACGTGATGCAGAGGATCACTAAACAGGAAGAAATAATGTCCTGGTCTATAAGAAAACTATTAAAATACAAGTAAACAAATAAGCATTTACCGTGGGACAAATGAGACCGTACTCTCACCTTCATTTAGCAGTGTTCAATAGCTGTCATACGTGTGCTGCCTGTCCACAATACGGTGGCAATAGCACAGACATACAGCTCCCTATCTCATTCAAGCTTCCAGCCTGATGACATTTAACACAGTATTTTTGATTATCATCTCATATGGCAAACTGTTTAATTTGCAGCTCACTAAATGCAATCTCTTTAACCTTATAAAACCAAGCACTATTCTGTTCTCATTCAAATCCTTCTTACAAATTCACTCCTTTGAGGCTCACGCATTTAAGAGGTGAAAAATTACAAGAGAAAACACAAGGTCTATCTGAACTCCTTCCTCTGAGTTTCTCATGACATGTTGGCAAATCCCACAAAATAAGATTGCAAAGGCCCTTGAGAGGACAGGAAGTCCTTTGGCCCAATTCAGCTGTGTATCAAACCTTCCTCTTCACAGTGCTCTCAAGATAGCAGGAAAAAATTGCAATGCTCTCAAGATAGCAGAAAAAATATTCTTTCTTCTTGTTACATGTGTTAGGACTCTCTTCATTTTTGTAGAGGGCAGAGCATAATTTCAGGTCCTAAAAATAGAGCAGTAGATTTTGTAAGTATCTGTGCTCTCCAAGTGCCTTCTTTCCAACAGATTTTTCTTCTACTTTAACTAGTGCTTAGGTAAATACTAACGCTTTTATCTCTTGAACATGTTTAGACAGGCTTTCAGTCCTTCATTCATATTATTTTCAACTGGTATACACAAATTTTCCAAATTTAGAAGCATTTGGAAGTGTAATTAATGCTGTTTGTCCTTACTTCTAAACAGAGAAGACAAATGCTAAAGAAGACCTAGATAACGTAGAACCTTTACTTCTCAATTATTAAGTACATAGTTCATAAATTCCTTAAAGTTACAGTTCAAGATTTTTCAAATAGTGAGGAGCTTTAAAATATTTTCATTCTTAAGCTTCTCACTATATAAATGTTACAAGTCCGCCTAGCCTGTCTATAAAATCAAGACTCTTCTAAAGGTTTCAGGTTAGATGTCTCAAAATGGAGACATCCAAAACTACTTGTCATCACTGCTATATTTTTTTGGACCTTACTATGCCTTTGAATTAAGCTAGTGTATCTTTATTTCTTATTATTTAGACTTTATCAAAAGCGTCTGTTTAGAGGCATCAGTTCTGTCCATTTAGTCACCCAAGTTTTTTAAGGCTTTCTGCAATGAATCATTTAGGGGCTAACGATAGATGAAAACAAAAAAAAGATAAAACAAAATGTCTGGTTGAACTCATTCCTCTGAATATCTTCTGGCATCCTGTACAGTTGAAGAAAATAAGGCCATGTGTATCTTGGAGGAAAGTTAGTCCAATGCCATCCTGGCAGCTGCAGGACACAGGCAAGCTGATTTGTTATATTGCTGAAGTATAATCAGGATCAAGATGCAAAACTGAATTCCTTGATATTTACATTGTCTGGTGTAGGATTTTCAAGTCTATTCTTCAGACTTAAGTTACATTGTTTTATAATGCCCATTACTTGCACAGTAGCTGAAACTGTTTGCTAATATTCAAGTTTTCTGAGGAAGGGATGCTGGAGACAGCTTTGTTTAGCACAGATGTAGCTGTGAAGGATGGACATAAAGTCCTCCTTCCCTCTACAGCACTGGAGATTGCACAGTGAAGGCCAGCTTCAGCCTCAGCCCAGGGCTCACTGCGAGCAGAAGGGCCTCCAGGAGTACTCGCTTGGGGCCGCAGTCCCAGCAGTTCCCTTCCTGGTTTCTCAGTTTCCTGTTCCTATTTGACTTCTGTCTCTTTCTTGTTGGCCAGAGAAACTTGAGTTCTTTGTTCCAGTGAAACTGGGGTGAGGTGTGCGCTGCCAGAGCTCAGGAAAATCCATTCAAACACATGGTCTCAGCTCCTTTTTCAGTTTTCCAGGCAGGTTGGTGTTTTAAGCATCAGTTCTAATAGCACCTTCTGGCATTAAGCAAAGGGAAATTTAAGTGCTCTTACACTTGGCCTGAAAGGAAAGCGGGCAGTACTCTGTCCAGACACTGACCATCAAGCAAACACATGCTCCCTGGAAGCCCTCCAGCCTCCACTTATACCAGAGCTGTTCCAAGAAGAGCAATGTCAGAGCTCAGATCCAGAGTTCAAACTATATCTAATTATAATTAAGCAACATTATTGTGGAAAACTTATTCCAGATACACTTGGAAGAGGTGTACAGCAGCCAAAGCCTCCCTGAAAGTCTTCAGAGAGTTTTGGCTCAACAAGGGGGTCAAAAAACAAAACCTTGTATAACAGCTCACCATTTGTTCCACACTTTTAAATTCTACCTCAACACAGAGAGGGGAGTGACACAAAGAGATGAGAATTTGAACTCACAGCCTCAGAGTACACCAGCATTTTTTTCTTGATTGTGTACTAAAACTGCCTGTAAAGTCAATAACTTCCTATGGCTTCACAGCAAAGCAGAAAGATTAAAAAAGAGCCATGGTCCTTTGAAGATGTAGAAGGCAGTAAGTGAGCAGGCTGAATCCTCTTTGGATTTGAAAGTCTTTGCATTGCTAACAGTTCTGCTTTAAGGTGTCAAAATTGCCTTAAATCTTTACCTTTGTTATATCCTGCTGCTACAGGCATATAATAGAATAGACCTGACTATTCCAAACCCTTTAGACAGCGTCATTTTTCTTTCAATTTTTTTTAAAATACAGCTGATTAGCACCTTTTTTAATTTGTTTGTTTAATGTGCAAACACTTTTAATTACTTTAACGAGAACAGCATGGCAATGTAATATACAGCATGTAACTGAACTAGATTTTAGCATAGTTTGTAGTAACTCATAAATAAGTTCCAAACTAAATGAAATTCTTAAGCATCTGTCTCTTCGTTAGGCTAAGAACCTCCCACTAAACTCAGTGCAAAGTCTGGAGTCGAAGAAGGACTTAAGAGCAGAAATACTTTGTTACTCTGTGCTTGGAAAACCCAGCTAGTTTATTTTAAAGGAGGGAGGAAAAAAAAACAGAAGAAGGGAGGAGCAAGAGGCATGTCACAGAGTGAGACATCCCGTGCCACCTTGGGCAGGGACTTGGCCCAAGCTTGCACAGTAACTCAGTGTCCCTCACACTGAAACTCCTCTCTCTGGGAGCTGGATCTCTGTACCCAGCATTGCAGCCCCATGAGCTCCCAGAAAACAGGGTAAATATGAGGCCCTGCTGCGGTATGAGCAAATGGCCCAGGGCAGGCTAAGAGCTGAGCAGAAAGCATCTCCTGAAATAGGTTCTCCACTTCAACAGACTGGGTCCTGGCTTCTTTCATTTTGGTGCAAAGTCAAACAGGTTAGTTAAATGATCACCAAGGACCTAAAAGTTGGATCCTGTTCGATGTCAGGCTGAACAAAGGGGAGTCTGAGATGGTAACTAATAGCTGAAGGGTGGCTTAAGGAGTCCTTCCTTACTGACTCCTTGCTGAGGAGGTGACTGCTCTTCAGTCTGAACCAGAGGCCAGCTAAGAAGCTAGTCAAGTCAATCTCTGGGCTTGGTACCCAGCCGGATATGCACTACAGACATCATAGGCTTTTGTCCCCTTGGGCATCACTTCTGCATCACCACCTTTCTCTACCCCTTCTCTACTTTTTTGTAAGAGCTTTTCACAGAGCTATTCACTAGCTCTGAGGCTTTTAAACTACAGTAATATGGGTGATATTAGTATTAATAAGAATGATTACTACAGACTCATTTGCTAAAAACATTTAAATAGCAACGTGCATGGTCCCTTTCAGTAAACCAGTATCCTCCCATTACAGACATGCCTGGGATAGTCCTATAACTTTTTCAGCCTCCTACTATGGCACCATAAGGAGCTATTCTGGTCTGCATAGACACATTCTTGGCATCTGGTACCTTCCTTAAGAAATCCCCGCTGCCTCATAGGGATTGTCGAATTAGTTTGAGGTATAGCTTGAGTGTTGCCCCCGAGCAGACTCCCATAAGTTTCTATCACAGATTAAACTGTGCTTTAAGCTCCAGGCAGCTAACTTAATGGAGGGCAGGGGATGGTAGATTGAAGCTCAAGTGTAGCTGACCTTCCAGCTCATAAAGCAGTGAAGACTTGACTATCCTGCGCAAATACAAACACTCCTGCTGACAGCACACAACAGGAGCTGCTGGCTGCAGAGGCAGGGAGTGGTTTGGCTTGGGGTGCTGAGAGGGTCCCTGCCCTGACTGCCCCCCCCCCC
>NW_010175584.1:14077-14678 GCF_000695765.1 Mesitornis unicolor
ACACTGCACAGGCATCTGAGCTGCATGGCACTCAGCTTCTGAGGTGCCACAGGTAAAGGCACACTTTCTGGGCTAAAGCATCACCAGTTTTAGCTTGTCTGAAAGCATGGAGATGTTAATTTTTTATAATTAAGCCTTTCTTGCTCCTTGGTCTGAGCTTTGAGCTAGACTGTCTTAAAATGTTACAGCTCCAGTCTGACTACACGAGCTAGTACTGCAATGGAGATGAACCTGTGACAAAACATGAAATGCCTTGCGGTGAAATAGAGAATGTAACAGCTCTCATATAAATGTAACTATGTAACAGTTATCACATTAAATTTTTCCTTCTAACATTTTTATGGGTTTCTTCAAGAAATAAGACCTATACAACTCACTGGGTCTCTTCAGCCTCCTGTCTGTCACTGTTTCCCCTCCTCTGTAACTTTTAAACATACTGAATAACTTCAAACTAATTTGAAAATTGCATAAATGTCTTTGGGACTTGGCAGGCAAGTTAAGAGAGACCTTCTTGAAGTCCTAACCAAGAAACAGACTGAAATAAGAGTTCAATTTTTAATAGAAACCAGCAGACCCAAGTGCAAAAAAAAAATCAGCAGGA
>NW_010175584.1:14709-18201 GCF_000695765.1 Mesitornis unicolor
CTGCTACTTTTTATGGAATCGCTTGCTAGCATCACAAGTGACACACACTGATTCACGTGAGGAAAGATTAACAAGAGTTAAGCATCTTGTTAAGCATATGTAGGTTGACAGAGCAGCGAGCAGGGGGCAGGATGTGATAACCACACATGAGTATCTAAAGCATTCAAATAACACTGCAGGAGAGAAATCATAATCACTGTGGCTTGTGGCTGGCAAGTATGAACTCTCAGTGGCAATCTACAAAACTTCCACACCCCTTTCTGAAGCTGCCAGTCTCAGTAGTGGAACACAGACATTTTACACAAGCAGGAGAGGAGCCCAGCATAAGCACAAGTTTCAGTGTTAAAATTCACATCTGAAAGGGATCAGAATGACCAGAAACTTCACATCATGGTGTAAAACCTGCTCACTGTGTGAGACATCTCTCCTTCATCCTAAATCCTCATCTACAAAACCAAATTAATTTGACTCCTGAGACTGTGAGGGAAACCCAAGATAAGCAGCCAAATGCTACAGACAGATGTGGCATAAACCCTTGAAAGCACAGAAAGCAACAGTTTCAATCTTCCTAGTGCACGGTGCCACCTCCCCTCAGCTCTGTGACTTACTCCTGAGATCTAGGGCTGAGCCTCTCAGTCCCTTCCTGAGCACCAGCTTTGGTTCATAATGCACCTTCACTCCTAAAAGACAACACATTGCACATACAAAGTTTTCTCACCCACTTCCACTCCTCCTTCCCAGATTTATTCTCTTCCAGTATTTCTGCCAGAGTTCCACTCCAGGCATCCACATGCTACCCCTATTTTTCCTGCCGGAGGTTAGCTTTCTTAGGGCTCTTTAATCTTCATTCAGTCCAGGAATATAATCCCCAAGGATTTCAGGATCTCTTTTCTTGAGTGGCATTTCCAGTTTCTGATTGTGGAAGAAATACTGATGTGAGTTCCTTGAAACCCTTTCCCTATGAAGTGTCAATAATTACCATCTTGGCATGCAGAAAGGAGACTTTGGCAGACTGCCCAGGAACATCAAACAGGTCTGGAATATGCACAAGAGCTCAGCTTTCTGTAACAGTACCTGACATGATTGTAAGAAATCACATAATTGACTTCTAGGAATTTGAAGAAAAGATATATTCCTTGATTAATTTTGATCAGCAACATAAGACCTATCCTTTTGATACTGGGTTACCAGAATTCAAACATAAACTATGACTTCTTTCACCAGCCATTTAACTGCCATTTCAGTTATGAATGCATGTTCTTCCTATCTGTTATGTTTACAAAAAAATGCCCTGACTATTCTTGATTCAACTTGATAGTTCTACATGCTATGAGGTTTTGACTAAATTTGGACAACATTTTCCTCAAACTCAAGAGACTTTGTCTGGATGTTTTTTCCCATTTTGAGTTTCACAAAAACTACAAATCTGAGAATTACATACTTTTAAAAAACCCAAACAAACAAAAAAAGCCACACACACAAACACAAAAAAAAACCCAAAACCAAAACCCAACAAACAAAACAAAAAACACTCCAACTATCAGAATTAAAACAGATTGTAAACTACAGGAATCATTTGATCCAAGCCGTACCAAAATGGTATATGTTGGTGTACTCCATTTCACCCAAAGTTCTTTCTAGAGGCACAAGAACTTGAGTTAGCTTGATCTTATTAGATGGGCTAAACATCAACATTCAGCATACCTCACTTCTTATCTACACACCCATTGAGTTCTGAATTGCATTCTTATTAAAAGTTCTTCAAAAACCACCATACTCACCATCCCAATGGAAAGCAGTTTATCCCACTTATTTTTGCACTAATTACCAGAGTAATCAGGGGGGAAATCCTGTGTTCAAGCAATCCATGCTCAAATCAAACTATCAAATATACTCCAGAAACTATAGCTCTCTATTCCTCAGTGTCAAAATGACTCTGTTTTTCCTTTTACATTTGCCTTTACTTTCTCAATGCATCTATTTTTGTTTCTATATTCTCAATATATCCATTTCTAAGATCATAATGTAATCACTGAGCTCATAAAAATTATTGGAAACTCCAATGTGTTAGACAAGAGACCATATAACATGCCAGAAACACAGACACAGGGGAGATGAAGTACCAGGAGTCAATGCAAACTAGTTAACAATAACTCTATCATTTTGTATGGCACTGAAATATTAAATGAGAAAGAAATCTGGCCACAACTCACTGGACAACTGGAAGGAGTTTTTTTTCCACCTTAAGACCTTTCTAACAGCTGCTAGAGCAACTGATGAAAAGAGAGAATCATATTTTTTAAACTGACCCATGAACTGCGCTGAATATATTATTTATGATATTTCTTCTTTATAGTTGTTGTAGTAATTCTGCACCAAATCCCAAGATTCATTCAAACTCCACAAGCACACAAAACTTCCTGTTGCTAGAACTTAATCAGCCCTAAAATAGACGTCATAAACCTACAGCTCAACTAGAGAAATCAACAAGGAGGCAAAGAACTGCAAGAGTATGCTGTGAGAAAAAGCAAGTAAAGCTGAAAACGGCTCTGTGACCCTCTGCAAGGCCCCTTCCCATGGCCCTTATCAAATGATTTCTCTTCTTCTTTGCCCAGTTTGCACATCCTCCCACACACAATTCAGTAAACACAAAAAAGCTAAATATGTAAATTCACAATCCAAAACAGAGGGCTACCAGGAAGTAAGAAATCCCCAGCTGGCCCAAATTATCATTGCTTGACTGAAGTCACTTTGCACTGGTGGATGAGTTGACTCTGTATTTCTATTCCGGCAGCCAAGTGGTCCTGGGATCCCACAACACTCTTTCCTATTTCTACTCTTTTCATTGTTATCATACATCCTCCAAACCCTTAAAAAAAAACAAACAAAAAACTGTATGACTGCTATTTATTAACACTACTTAATAAAGATATCTTAGCAAAGATAACCTAACAAAAGAGCTCTTGAGATATTAACACTGTCACCTATTACTTTGTATGGATTGGTAGGATGGAAATACACACACCATTCTGACTGCCATCCTCATCAGCCCGCCAAGAATGTTGTGCTACATTGCTCATACACAGTCATTAGGTAAATGGTTGTCAGTGAATCCTAAAGATCAAAACAGAGGATGCAAGATAAAAATCTGTTTATATAAATAAACTGGAGATCAGACACACAGGACATTACAAGAAAACTGGTTTCCATCTAGCAGAGACTGATTTGAAGTTGAATTTGTTTGTGTTACAGAAGAGTTACAGAGATCTGAGAAAAGTATCACAGTACTTACGACGACTAGCAAACTACTTTTCTCTTTAAAATGTTTTTAGAGCATTACTATCTTGCTCCCCCTCCTGTTTTCTCCCTCAGTTTTTACAAGAAAGACTTTACTCCAGTCAAGAGGGAAATGTTTTGAGGTAGTGATTAGATATTTTCCCCTAAAGCAGTTAGCACAATTGATTCTTCATATATCAGTATTACTCAGCAGGA
>NW_010175584.1:18232-22368 GCF_000695765.1 Mesitornis unicolor
AAAGCTTTCTGGTCAGAAACAAGCCTCACAGCCTTCAATCTTTGCATTTCCCAGTCTGAGTCAACATGTATAATAGGAAGGAACACACTAACAGAGATGTACCAAATGCCAGGTACTCTGAAGGAGAAACAGAGACAAAGCAAATGGCTATGCAAGTATATGTGGAGCCTGTGCATTTCTCCAGTTTTTATCTGGAGCTGGAATAAGACTGGCAGCGTGTGGTACAGATGATTCCCATCCTTTCTGGGCAACACTTCCTAGCTTGGTTTCTAGAATTTCTGATTTTCAGACTCTGGAGTCACAGAGGTTATTTCCATCTTTAAAGGACATTTTTAGTTATGTCCAGGGCTGAAAGCCATCTGGGAACTCATGGGGAAAAAACTTGTCCGACTTCTGACATGAAAGTACCATCTCTCAGGATAAAGAAATCTTTCTGAACATGCTTATTCCTATTTCCCTCTCTCTGAGGAAGGTATCTGCAAGGGAGGCAATGCAAGTGGCCTATTCACAAGCCCAGAAGCATCCTTTTAAAAATTCCTTGTGAAAATTCACATTCAAAGAAAGACCTATTAATTAACTGAGGATCTGGCAGTAGCAGTGGAGGCATTCTGC
The DNA here is from genome assembly GCF_000695765.1 of Mesitornis unicolor. Lineage (NCBI taxonomy): Eukaryota > Metazoa > Chordata > Aves > Mesitornithiformes > Mesitornithidae > Mesitornis > Mesitornis unicolor. The sequence continues at coordinate 18,845 of NW_010175584.1, forward strand.
AGGATTTGGGTTCTCTGTGGAGCAATACAAACATATCATATGACAGAAACACATACACGTATAGTGTAAACTGCAGACGATGTCAGCTCCAGCTGTAACACCACAAAATGAGAACATTTCTAGATGTAGACCCTGCCACCAAATCCTCATCTATCATAAAGTAAGCTGTACCAAGAATCTGTGAGGCAATTTCTGCCCAAATCACCTATGTCAGGCCCAATTTTATCTGTTTAACCACTACCCATAAGCAATATCACTGTCTCTCCTCAGAGCTGTCCCTGCTTTCTGTCCCCCTCTTTGCTGTGGTCCAGAAACTCCCCAGAATGTCTGTGTTGACCTCCACTTTCATCTGTCATTTTCATTAGGGAGTAAAGGCTCTTGTTCTTAGGACTGATCTATTCACACGAACTGTGTCTAAACTCTCATATCTGTATAGGTTTATTTTTTATATAAATCAATATTTCTACAAGTCCAGCATCCTTGTCTTCATAAAATTCTACCAGGATAAAAAACACTTATGTGGGTTTTAGCTTATTCACATAATTTTATTTCCAGCTCTATTGGCATGCAAAACACGAGTGGATGAATCCTTACTGCTACAAGTATTTTCTTCCACAGTATGGTCCTTTTTTTTTCATTTCATTTCATTTCATTTCATTTCATTTCATTTCATTTCATTTCATTTATTTCTTTAAAAAGTCCCCTTCTTGATACCAACTTCAGGTCACCTCTCTTAATCCAGTGTCAACTCCATTATTGCCAATTACCTTAGAAAAACTAGATTTTAACATGAGAAATACAAATATTCATCATGTCAGTTTATAACCCACCAAGTGCTTATTCAGACTAAAGCACTGATTTCAAAATCACAGCAAGCAGCTAAGACATAATTAAACTTTTATCTCTGCAGATTTTGAGAGATTTATGTTTCCTTTTTTAAAAAAAATAGAAGAGAAATAAAATAGACACCTGTAGAGGGATGTTTTAGTTTCATCTGATGTAAAAACAAGAAGAAATATTTTCTTGCATGTACTAGACATGAGAGAGAAAAAAATTAAGATGGCAAACAAGCTCCGTGTTGAGATTTTTACAACCAAGTTTCTATTTTGCCTAACACTTTGATATTTTTCCATACTTTGTTTCATTTTCCCACTTATGTTTCCATTAGAATATGTATAGAATTGATGTGCTTCTGCATTAAAGCAAAGTTTTCCCTCTGGGGCCAAGTTAGTAAAATATATCTATTCCTTTTCCAACACAGTGGTCAGTTGCATAAATACCACTTAATTATTCCCGAGCTACCTGTGACCCTTTCCAAACTGCAAACAGCACCAGTTGGTGAAATGAGTGCTTTGAATAATCATTTGGGACAACCATTTTGTCCTTGCTTATAAGTGGACTTCTCTTTTCAACATCCCTTAGCCTAAATCTTGTGGAAAATGCAAACAGAAGCCAGGTGTCAGGAAAGTGCTCCAAGGGTGTTACTAAGTCAAAGTAACTTCCAAAGCCAGTTACAGATACTTCCATTCTGCCCTTCACAGCCACTGAAAATCTGCCCTGGGTCACCTCCCAGTCAAAAATGCATGGGTTTTGGTTTGTTTGGGGCAAGGGGGCTGGAATGGGGAAGGTTGCCACGGTCATGTTACTTTACTGCAGTTTTAAAATACAGGAACCAAGCAAACAAGGTCAGCAGTGGCCTCTGCAAGTCTGAGCATCACTTACAGCAGTACAAACAAGATATTTAAGCATAAAATAAACATTACTATTTGACACAAACTAACTATATTCAAACAGTGCTTATCCAGGCCTCAAACACGGTAAAGTGCTTTAAGCTTATTTGCACCAGCACATTAAATGTCAGAACTCAAATTCAGTGCTAAGTCTGCAAGACTCTCAGGTGAAAGCACAAGAACAGTGTCCTGCCACCCTGGCACTGCATATTCTGTTTCTGCATCGGATAGAAAGAGCCAGGACTGGACTCTGAAGCAGTATCATTCCCCAGTAAAGCTATTTTCACATGAAGGTCATACATCCACCTGGCTGCTGCAGTTCTGTTCCCCAGGGGCAGGGATATAACTCATTTGCAAGAAGCATAAACCTCTCTCTCCTTGTGCAATGGACCATCCTGGACAGTCATCTAATTGTTTGCAGACAGCATGGTTTAACTCAGCCTACTCCAATGCTCTTCAAACCTATGTGTACTTATTTAATCTCTCCTCTTTTAAATGAACATTGAGAAGACCCGTCCGGAATTGGCTGCAGAGATGGATCATAACAGAAAATAATCAGATCAAGTCAATGCTATCACCTGCCATAAGGACAGGCTGAAGGCACAGCGAGATATAAGGCTTGGATAAAACCCAACACTTTATTCCAGGTCCGAAGCTCTATCATTTACAGCATTTCCGTGCACACAGTGCCACAGAGAAGTGAATCAAACCCAAACCAGCTTGTGTTTATCCTCTTTCTTCCTAAATCTTTATGTACTGTTGTGTCTCACCCCTTCCCTCCTTCACTACCCAGTGTGTCCTATTGTTCCTATTTGTCTAGTTATCTGATTAGCTTGGGACCAGATCAACAGATACTCATGATAGTAGGTTAAGCAAATCACTGAGGAATAAGTGTTTACTGGATCAAGCCCTTAGACTGTCAGCTCCTCAGAGCAGAGACTGTGCTTTATTATTCACATGCAGAGTAGTCTCTACACCAAGCATGTTATATACATAATTCATTTAAATATAATGATGGTACACTAAGAATGAGAAACATGCCAGCAGGAAAGTTCACTGACTGCACTACCATCAGTAACTCAGAGCTGCTCGCATAGAGTTCAGGCTTGGAAAACCAAAAGGATGGTGTTTTGCTTAAGGCAAAGTACCAAGAGTCAGAAGAGCTGCAGTGCTGCTCCCAGCACTGCGACTAAAAATTTGTCAGGACAAATCTTCTAAACTCTCTGCGCCCCAAATTCCACTTCTGAAAAAATAATAATGTAAAAGGGGTAAGTATTCCCCTACTCACATTTTATATACTCAAGGGTAAACCAGGGCTTGGAAATAGAGGCACAATATGCTGTGTGCTAAACTTAAGTAGTATCTAATTGCATTTTTCAGTGTAAGATACAGACATCTTTTTAGTTTTATTATTTATAGATAATCTCCAAAAATCTACAATATAACATATACTTACAGGAAACCGACACCTCTGCAGATGAATGTGTGGGGTGTGTGTAAATGTCATGTGAGCTATGCATTGACACAGACAATTTACATTTACAGATCACAGACAGTGCACTAGAACAGAAAATGTTTTATGATAAAGTATAAACCCATGACATTGACCTGGCTGCTTCGCCATTTAATCCCGCCTTGACCTTCCAGCAACTAAATATTCATGACTGGCATGACCTCCAGGCTTTTCTCTCACTCCCAGTTGCACCTAAGAGTCAGAGAATTAACTCTTTCATAAGCTAACATTTGGGCAGGGTTGTCTCTTCCTCTTACTATTATGCCAGTGTCTTTTTTTTT
>NW_010175585.1:0-26960 GCF_000695765.1 Mesitornis unicolor
TATATGTAACAATAGTGCTACAATATAATGCAAAACAGCTGTAGTTAGGGCTGTTAATTCTTAAAGGACAATTTTTAAATCAATGGTGTTGACTTGAAATAATAAATACACCATTTGTTTAATTTGTAGACAAATCTCTACAATACCTGCAACAAGAATAATCCATTTAGGATGAAATTTTCTCCCATGCTGACACCTAAATTTACGTGACCATGAGACTTCTCCATCTTTGGAGTAGATGAATAAACTGTCTTTACAGTCAATGAACATACAGTCAGCACATCCAATGGAATCTAAAGAGTTATTACTTTTATACTATATTTATTGAGACAAGCAGCTCTCTAGACTACAAACATTTGTATTTCCTGGGTTTATTGTTTAGAGATATGTATCTAGGGTGATTCAAAACACCCTAGAGAGTCTAAGTCATACTCAGCACGAAAATATGACAAAGGAGACCATTTGCTCTCCCAGAATGAAAACCATAGGCCAGGTAGAATATCTTAGAGTATGTCAAGTGGCACTTCAAGCTTTTCTTTAGGCAACCAAATATAGGCTTAAATCTCCACTGAGAATTTAGAAACTTAGCTCATTCATCTATTCCTACAGTGAATACTGATATCTTAAATATATGTCACACCTTGTAGGTTTCTAGTGACTGAGGTATCCACACACAGCTGGAAATACGATACATGGGAAACCAATGTCATTCTGGACTGGCAGCCAGAGGTCAAGGAATCAGAAATTCTTCCTGTTTGTTCTTTCACAAATTTTTCGCTTTAACAGGTGTGTAGTTCTTTAGGAGTGCATTTCATAAAAACACATTTTATATAATGTATATGATCCTTAATATATTTTATGTACATAAATGTTGCAGAAATGTATACCTGAGACATAAATGTATGCCATAGTAAAAGAAACAAAGCATTTTCTTAAAAATTACAAGTAACAATGCCTCTCATATTCAGAAGGCCAAAGTTTAATTCTGGAACTATGTGACTACTGGATTATGAGGATATGGGTGACTATCCTATTTTTCTGAATATGAAAAAAATGTCCAGATTGCCACCATGTTTCAAAGCCCACTATGAACACAAAAATGATAGAACTTTTTCAACAAAATGTTTGGTGCCCATACATGGCAAATACTTTTGTGTTTGTATCAATGAATGCATCTAGAAATTATCTACCTTGCATGCAACTTTTACATCTTAATTGCAAGTAGAAGAACATATGCTTATCATAATAAAGCTATACTGATAATATTTATTTTACATAAGCAATTCAATCAGAAAATCTTCCTTTTTGTGATCCAGTTTTAACTTTACATTTATATTTTCTTAGAAAAATTTCTTCAGGTGTAATCGAACACTTAGACAGAGATTTAATTCATACTCATACTTTATGATATTGCTCAGGAGAAGTTTAGCTAATTCAGCCTTTATTTTACATGGGTAATTAACGAAAGAAACAAAGAACATTATTACCATAGACAGATCCATAATCTGAGACATATTGCTCTTTTAAGTAGTTGTCCTAAGGGCAGTAGACCTTTGACAGATAGTTTCAGAAAGACCAAATATTCAGTGAATAATAGGTCTAATACGGTAAGCTAATTGTAAATGTGTTGCTCTACGTCGTATGCGACATACAGACCTCTAAATTGAAACTACACGTGCAGAATTGCATAGGAGTCTGTGCACAAATATTTACAAAACTGTAAAAAGGTCAAAAATTGGCAAGATATTTGCACATGGGAAGGTTCGTAGATATTTAAACTTAGAGATAAATTCCATATTTTGCTTCTGAGTTGGTTTGGTAGCAGCTTTTGGAGGGTTTGAGTCTAAGAAAAGAATGGGATCTGCAACATACAAATCTCCTTAGCTGCAAGTTTCTAATTTGGATAAGACTATGGCTACTTCACCTTCTCTCAGATGTGTTTCCTCTGGTTCATTCAAATGAAAGAAAGGTAAAGTTACTTTGTAAAAAAAAAAAGTAAAGAAGGCATACTATTTCTCATATTTCTTTGGCAGAAAGAACAGAAGTAAGGCTACATCTATTTCTTTAAAAAAATACAGGCAAGAGATTAATCTCTGGCCCAAAGACAAACTGGCCTGACTATTGTCCACATGCCTAAATTTTCTTCCCTAACAAAGCAGGGTGGCCACATTCAAATTGACTATTGGGAACAGGTCCTGCAAACACTATAATTAACACCACTAAGATGGTCATGCAAACTAGTTGGTTTGGGCAAAAACCATGTGAGGAAGAGTGGGAACAAATAAACAGCATAGACAATTACACACAGATCATCAAAGCTTTGTCTTGGACTCATTTGTCTACTAGACTATGGATAGCTATTATTTTAACAAGTTCTGAACTGAAATAAAAAGAAGAAAAGATTGACAACACTGTTTTATTTTGTTTTGTGGGTTTTTTTTTGTTTTAGTTCTATACTCATATGGAAAAGCTGCAAATTAATCCAAGCACTTAAGCACAGCCCCAAGTGTATACCACAGAAAGGAGAACAGATTGCTTGGCAATATTGATGTGTGGAAGAATCAGGCAAGAATGATTTGTTTGTGTGTACTGGTTTTGGCTAGTATGGAGTTAAATTGCTTCATAGTAGTTTGTGTGTTGCTATGTTCTGGATTTGTGATCAAAACTATGTTGATAACACAACCCTGTTTTTGTTGTTGCTGGACAGTGCTTGACACAGTGTCAAGACCTTTTCTGTTTCCCACGCTGCTCCACCAGTTAGTAGGTTGGTGGTACACAAGAACTTTGGAGGGGACACAGCTGGGAGAACTGGCCCCAAGTGAGCAATACCATATGGTGCCAAGATCAAAAATAAAATCTTGGGGAAAGGAGGAAAAAGGTGGGAGATCTGCTTTTCTGAAGATGGTCTGCCAGTGGGAAGTAGTAAATAAATTCCTTGTTTTGCTTTACTTGCACATGTGGCTTTTGCTTTAGCTCTTAAATTGTCTTTATCTCAATCCATGAGTTTTCACACAGTTACCCTTCCAATTATCTTCCCCATCTTGCTGTCAAGGAGTGAGGGAGTGGCTGTGTGGTGCTTAGTTGCCTGCGTGGATTAAACCATAGCATTGTGATATGAGGAAATAATGTGAAATTAAAGTTTTTCAGAAAGGATAATCTGAGCAAGAATTCCAGAATTTAGAAATTATCTGGATTTATTATAACATAAGATAAATTCTGGAAAGGTAAAGAATTATTGGATATTTCAGACCAGTTCCTACTGTGGTGTAAATTAGGAATGTTTAATTTACTTCAGTACAGAAATGTCAATTTGCATTATATGAGTTTGTTCCTTCTGCTTTGAACTGAAACTATTATATAAAGAAGTTATCAGTTTTATTTGCTGCAGAATCAACTTTACCACTTTTATGGTTTCAGGTGTATATATAATTGTATATATGTTTCTCTATCTACTTATATTTCATTTGAAGTAAAATATTCCCAATCAGGAAATTGCTGACAAATATGAACATATTGTCTTTGACATCCTCTGCTCATGCAGCACAATTAATTTTGGCAGGTTTTCCTACATAATGGACAGTTACACTCTATTTATACTCAATAAGAATGTGCCTTATAATGTTGTTGACTTTGAAAATATATTCTACCTATTTTTATGTTGAAACTTTAATAATAAAGTTATGCTCATTCTGAAGTACTGGTAAATAATTCTGCAAAGCTTTTATTATCCAGATGAAAGGGCATTTTCCCTTCCATATTATGGAATAGATTAAGACATATGAACTTCATTTTACAAGATTGTCTGTAATTCTTTGTAATCCTAACGATGTTAGCAGCGAGGCCTATTATATCTAATTACTAAGCCACTTAATTTTGACTTTTTTTGTCATTTAGTGTTACTACCTTCCTCTCACGTGCTTTTGGGTACCTACAGCACAGGTTTCCAATTCCGAAGTATGTACCCTTGACTCTGTTCAAGTCGAAGGAGGGAAAAATGACATTTGTAGGGAGTAGCATGCCAGATCTATTTGGTTGTTTACAGTAACGTGAGATAAATTAATCGTGAAAAATGTATCTTTCCTTCCTTCAATTACAAAGGGAATTTAGGATAATGACATTTTAGATGTTTACATTTGGTTGAAAAATTCTGTTCTGCTTCTTTAATAGTGTCATACGTCCCATGTCATATTTCTCTACAAATTATTTAGAATCTAAAAATCAAGTATTTCAAAGACATTCTTACTATTTTTACTTTATTTTTTGTCTTTTGGGCAAAATAATAGAATAGGAAAAGACTTATTTTTCTTTATTTTTGTACCTTAATGTATTTATATGCTGCATAGAGAATGATAGCATTTTGAAGATTATCCACAGCAGAAGACAAAATATCTTTTTTTCTGTATTCCTGACATATTCAGAGGCAGTGAAAGCAAGAGAATGTCACAATGCCACCAAATTGCAAACCTAAAGAAATATTACTCAGCAATTTAAGCCCCTTACTTCTCCTGGAGCTTGTTTGAATTTTGGAAACATGACTTTGAAGGCTGCCAAAGGCTACTGCTGTCTAGAACAAGTAGTATGACTTTCATTTATTAAAGTTGTCCTGATAATCTAACCAGTATAGAAACAAAACTTGTAGCTGGTAGGAAAACTTTTTCTTCTTTTTATTTTTGGGTGATTGCTGTAGTTGTTGTTGTTGTAGTTGGTTTTGGTTTTTGTGGGTATTTTTCTTTGTTTGTTTTTTTTTTTTTGCAGTTTCATGTGAAAGTTTTCTTGAGGGAATGTAAAATAAAGACAAGGAATTTTACACATCCTATCCTCCAATTGTGACTATGATATTTCAAACAAACATCACATTTTCTGTTTTAATAAATTTTTACTTCAGTATAGACATTTAATACAGAGTATAGCTCCTCTTCCTACTGCCTTGTGGCAGATGCACCCACCCTTCTAAAGAGCTGAGAAAGACCCAAAAAAGACAGTGCTAAAGTTTCTGGCTCTGGTGGCACCAGAACTGCCTTCCCCCTCACAGCTCATGTCTGGTCCACACAGTGGGGGTCAAAGGAGGGAAAGTTGGTGTCCTCAGCCAATAGGGGGCTGACACGACCATGTATTGACTACAGATCAGATTTGACCAGGGTATAAATGGGGCTCCATCAGAGGACTCATTTGAATTGGTCCTCCTCGGAGCAGTAGGACGCCACTTAAGGTAACTTCCTGAGATTGAGAGCCCTCCCTTTTTGGTGAGTGAGTGAGTGCACATTTTGGATCGTTTGGCCAAAAACTTAAGCATTCTTAACTCAGCTGTGTCTGGTAATATTCCCAACCAGCATATCAAACCTGTATTTGTTGAATGTCACTGGAATGTTGTTTTGGTGAATTAAGTTTTGTCTGCTTAATTTCAGTTGCGGATTAAAGCTTGTTTGAGTTCATTATTTATGTGCATGTAGCCATTTTGGTGTGATTCCATGACACGCCTGTCTTCTGTAGCTAAATAAATTTAATCCATCTGTCCTGAGATGTCTAAAAATTAGACATCTAACTTTTCTACCCTGGCCACATTTTGTCATAGTCAACAGAAAGAGTTAGGCATAACATGAGGACAATTAATCTCACCCTGAAACAGGCACCCAAGAAAAATCAGTTGGAAGTGCTTGGAAATACTGTTTCTTCTATGATGGCTATAAACTTGACTTACTAATTGCACTCATGCACCTTCCAGAAACCTGCAGTTAGCTGAGATGAATTCCATTTGGAATACTATATTGCTTTGAAAACCTGTAATTTTTCATTGATGGAAGATATAATTTATTTGTATAGAACATCTGGTTCCTTCTTTAATAAGTGAGTCTCAGTAACCTAAGGCACAATGGTAAATCTCTGTATAGTCTGAAGATGTTGCAAACCAAATGATTCATTAATAAATTTGGACCCTTACGCTCACAGTATTAATCTCAAGAAATTTTAACAGAAAAATGTTGAGACCATGGAATGAAGGAATGAATCTAGCAAACAGAGAGATGCTGAGTTATTTGCTTATCCTCTTTCTTGAAAACATCTATATTCTCTGATGCTCAGAGAATTAATATATTACATATTTATTTCCGCAGAACCAACAACCTCTCAGTGCCTACAGTACTAAGACAGGATTTTTGCTCATGCGCCACTTGATGGTTTGACATATTCTTGATGTTTCTTTTTTTTACCTCTTCTCTCTTCTCACCAATTTTTATGTCTATCCTTTACAAGCTTTTACTTCCAATCCAGGCTCCTGCTCCAAATCCCAGGTCCTTCTAGTCACATTCTCCCTTCCACTATGCCTACACTTTGCCCAGGTCCAATACCTTTCTATATTCTATGTTCTGGGCTCATGGGTACAGGAGAGATATGGAGCTACTTGAGCAAGTCCAGTAAAGGGTCACTAAGTTGATTAAGGGTCTGGAGCACTTGTCACATGAAGGGAGGCTGATAGAGCTGGAACTGTTCAGCCTGGAGAAGAGAAGGCTCAGGGGTCTCTTGTCAATGTGTACAAATGCCCAATAGAGGGAATGATGAACAGTGAGTAAGATTTTCCTCAGTGATACTCACTAACAGGACAAGAGTCAACAGACACAAATTAAAAGCCATGAAATTCCATCTGAACACAAGAAAACAGTTTTGGTTTTGTTTTTGTTTTTGTTTTTTTACTGTGAAAGTGGTCAAACACTGGAGCAGATTGCACACAGTAGTTGTATCTGCTCTTGGAGATATTTAAAACTTGACTGGACATGGTACTCGCCAACCTGCTCCAGCTGTTCCTGCTCTGATCTTGGTCATTGGACTAGTTGATCTCCAGAGATGTCTTCCAACTTAAATTGTTCTGTGGTTCTGCAGCTAGGTTGGAAATACTATTAGAGACATACTTCTGTCCATGTTCCTGTAACATTCACTTTTTTACTGTTAGGCATGCATAGATTTTACCTAAGTCCTACAGAAAACCAGTAAGTCTATGAGTCCATAGCTATCTCTATAAAAGAGGGGCATGGAGTGTCCTTTTCATATACTTGGTCACTTGTGCATGCAAATTTAAGTCTGTATACAGGTAATTTTTTGAATAACAGACTCCTGAAATTCTGACATCGAGACTGTTAATTAATGTTGGTTTAATTGGATTGGTAAACATTTAGCTTTGTCTTTACATACACTGCAGGCATTTTCTTCCTTCATACATCATGTGCTCCACATTCTCATTCTTGACTCCTGTGAGCTATGTTTACTGATCTTACTCTGTCCTCACCATAGAAAAATGTTAGAAGGTGATTAATTGACAAAGTAAAACCAGATCAAAAGAGTATCACTGAGCTCACATCAGCAGATACTCTGAACAGAACTAATCACGTATGGTGAAACAACTCATCTGATAACACATCTGCAGATTCAAGTACCCATGCACTCAGGAATAGATAGCTCCACAAGATACATCTATCACTGACTTACATTCTTCTCAACCGCATGCTTTTTACACATTATAAGCTGTTGAAAAGAAACCAAACAAACAAAACAAATGAGACTGACAGTTTATCCTGCTGCAACAGTCACTGCAAAGACAGAAATTAACAGTTTGTGCTATGCAAGAAATAACAGAAATTTTCATCTGTGATGTTAGCTTTCAGGTTGAATAGAATCATTTTTTTGACAGATATAATCATCTGTCTGTCTGTCTTAAAGGAGACTTCTGTCTGTTGTCCTAATCATGAATCTATAACCACTAGTCAATTACTATCCAGATTTTTCAAGTGCTTGAAGTACTTTCTTTGCTAAAGCTTCTTTCACACTTAATTCTTACACAAGTGAAAAATATTACTTATAGCCTTGTTATACAGAATTCAAAGTTGTAAAATTCAGTACTATATTAGAAATATGAAGCAAATCTGCAAAATTACAGTAAGCCTTTTCTTTTTCCCTAAATAGAAAGACTGATTATGTAGGAAGCAGCAGTAGATTTCTAAAGTGGGTAAATAAACAGGATTTCTAAGTGGAGATTTCCAAGGTCACTTTTCTCTTCTACCCATTGGCTATACAGTGAAGTTGAGGGAAACTGGTCTGCTTGGCTTATAAAATGAATTTTAATCATAGGAGATGTTGTTTTGAATGCTTTTGTAGTTTATTTTATGAAAATTGTTACACTTAGACTGATGGTCTGTGGCTGGATGAATTACTCTTTCACAGATATAAAATTTTAAAAAATAATAATGAGGAAAAGTTGTTATGGTCAATAGTTGCATTAATAAAGAGGGAAAGTTCCCTATCAGTATTTACATAAAGAGTAAATAATAAGAGAAATTTTTTAAGACTAGTTATATTGAGATACCAATGTAGAAAAAAAAAGTTCAGTAATAGCTGAACTGAATGTAACTACCTAACCCAAATAAACAACACTGTCAGTACTTGTGATAAGTATAGAGGGATACAGACTGTAAATTAAAAACAAAAACAAAACCAAAACCAAAACCAAAACAACATTATTTTGGACCTTTACAGCAGCAATTTTGTATCAGGAAATAAATTAGGGAATGTTTTTAAATTATAAATGTACCCAGAGACAAAAGTATTGGCACATGTTTGATAAATGTAAGATAAATAAATAATTATTTTGTTTTAAATTATAAGAATATGGTTGTGATGCTCTTCTCTTAGGAATAAAATGATCCATGTATCATATTCATGCCTTTACAATTCTGAAAGGTACTCTTCATTCACTATATTTCAAAGACTAGTTAAGCATTCTGTAGAGTTCAAAAAGAAACGTGCAGAAAACTGTACTGTAGGCATGATTCATTAGCTTAGTGTTTTATAGTTCTTTTTTATAAAATTTGTATTGCCATTCTTAATTAAACTGAGTGTGTTTTCTCTGCACAGAAATCAAAATGCAGATGTAGGTCCACATCTGGCCTCAGACTCACATGAGCAGCTTTCTGTTACACCAACAGACAACTTTGAAGACAAGGAGCCAGATCAGACTCAGTCCCAGGGCTCTTGACCCAAATAACTGATAAACTGCATAAACAACTGGAAATGAAAGATGGGGCACAAGAATATGACAAAAAGCAGTGAAGCTGAAAACACATGCTTGAGTTTGAATGGTTTGGTTTAAACTGTATTTTTTTCTTCTAAATTTCCTTCTTCTAACTATTAACACTTTCATGGAGATTGATGTTTCAACACTTTTTGAAAAAGTATTCTAGATTAGAACTATTATTTGGGCAAAATTTACCAGAAAGTTCTGATTTTAAGTGTGTCATTGCTTAGAATTAAAGGATTAGGTCCCTGATGGATGCACAAAGGCATAAAAGTATTCAACCAATTTGTGAAGAAATCATAGAGAAAAACAACATTGTAGCTACAAGTCACCTAAAGAAAAAAGGTAAAAAAAAAAAAAAAGAAAGAAAGGATAAATACTGCACTTCTCATTTACCAGCTCTAGGAAAGCTGTACTAGATGAACTAGTGTTTATCCACCCTTTATAATATTTTCTTAGAAAGAAATATAATACTGTGATGCTTTATCACATTAAAATGCTTTTTCACAAACAGAAATCAATATAAAAAACCTGCTGAATATGTCCTAAATTTTGAAGTGCTTCGTATGGAAGAATAAAAATCCCAGATGATGTCTTACCAATTTACACTTAAAACCTGTTTGTATTTTCACAGCACAAATTATGTTTCTGGTCAGCCCATGTGGGAATATTTAACATAAAGCTTACCACAGCCCTATTGAAATTAATCAGAATTTTCCCAGTGACAATGATGATACTAGGATGTTATTCCATAAACAATATTTATTTATATAGACTTACCTAAGAAATATAGTGCTACTGTAAGGCAGTATTATTACTTTATCAACATGGTTACTGTGATTCATAGGATACATCTTTATCCTGTTACACAGAGTGTGCACATGTCAAAGTGGAACCAGGAAAACCCTTAGTGTAAGGAAACTTAAATGTTTCCAGAAAAACTGATGTTACAGTTCAGAACACAACTAGAAAACTGTCAGCATTTCCATGTGGATTGTGAATCTGAAGGTAATAATCTAATTCGGCCTGCTGTACTAAAAACTCTGAGTTCTTTATGACAACAGCAGAACCAGGAAAAGTGTTACACTGAACTGCTTTTATTTTTGCTCTTTCTAAGAATGAGTCTTTGTTCTGGAAATAGTGGCACAATTTCAGTGTTGCTTAGTAACTGAAAGGCACACTCATGTATACACACACATATACAAAATTGTATAGAAATATACACACATATATATGCATTGAGATAAGTAGAAGAGGTTTGTCTTTAAAAAAGGTGAATTTAAATTCTAGAGAACTATTGTTTTGCTTGATTAGCAGAAATATCTTTCTTCTTCTGATAAGCTACTGAAACATAAATACAGAACCCCTGTTTTTATCAGTCTACAGGGTCAAACTGTGCAGTGTGTGGGACAACAGTCTTATTAAACCAACAGGATATGATATAACAATGAAGTTTGTTTCACAATGCATATGTATAAAATCAAAGAAGCAATGTTACATCTACTGCCTTAATGTTTCCATTTCCTGATTTCTGGGTACTTAACTGTATAATCTTATTTTCTCTTAATGTATTTTTAGACTAGATTACATCGATGGGTCTTTGCAAAAGATTCCATGTGTTCATGATAAATTCTAAGCCAGAACATACTGAAATGTGGATGTTAGACTTAGACTGATAAAAAGCATTTAAAAGACATTAAGGTATAGCACTGAATGTCAGGATATATTTGCATACAGAACAAATGGCTAAAGGAAAACTGACAACAGAAACTGTACTTTTATAGCAGTAAATCCATCTGCTATGCTTATTCCCTATAAGCTTAATAAATTAATAAATATATAATCCACTCATTCCTAAAAAAAAAAATGATCACTATGGACGATGGCTCTGGTGATACACTTTGCATACAACCTGTGCTGGTCATCATAGAGCAGTAGGCAGTCTGTCTTTACAAGAAAGATTAAGGACTATTCCTTATAAATTCCAGTGTTGGCTAATTTACCTTTTGCAATGGAGAAACTCTTCTCTTTACACCCTCAAACCATGGCATAAGAGAATTGTACACTCCAAGATAAGGAGCAATTCTGCAAGGATTTCCTTCTAGTCTTGAAAGTCTTGATCTAAAACAAGCAAGTAAGCAAACAGTGTTTTTGAAAAGATCTCTAATCTTTTAGGCCAAGGGATTTAGATATTAGGAAGAAATTATTTACTGTGAGGGTGGTGAGACACTGGAACAGGCTGCCCAGGGAAGTTGTGTATGCCCCCTCCCTGGAAGTTTTCAAAGCCAGGTTGGACAGGGCTTTGAGCAAACTAGTCTAATGGGAGGTGTCTCTGCCCATGGCAGTGTTGTTGGAACTACATGATCTTTAACGTCCCTTCCAACTCTAATCATTTTATCATTCTATAATTTTGTGATGAAAAGGGATATAGTTACCCTACAGGGTTGGAACATACAGATGGGAAATAAAGACCAAGTTGCAAACACTGTTTCCCTCATCAACAACCGTTCACAGAGAAATCTAGTTAACTCGACTAAGGTCATCATTGGAAACCATTACTCACTAGCAGAAATTAGAGATCTGCATTCTCAGTCTGTGTTTGCAAGTGCTGTCAATAAGCTTTGAGACCATGAACTTAAGATTTTCATCATTTTACACTTTTGTCAAATCCTGCTTTCCTTATGAGGTCTGTAGCTAAATCCACTTGACAAAGGCCTAATTCACAGTTTTGTTTGTTTACCCTCTGGCATTTTTTCTCACTGTTGATGCAAAAAAGGACTTAGATAAACTGCCACATTTGTTACTGTAAATTCCTCACACTCCTGCACACATGAACGCTGGCAAATGCACAGTAAAAGAAACACTTCAAAAAAAGAAATACAACTACTTTATCTTTGCAGAATTAGCTTATTTTTGAAAGTTTATTTGACTTTACTTTCTATTAATAATGGCTTCAGAAATAAATATGAAAACATTTTCAAGCTATGTGAAAAAAGCATAAACACTTCAGTATGAGATTAACTTAACTACATTGAAAAGCCCTTACACTTTAGATGAACAATTCATGTGTTTAATGTGAAAGCAATGCCTTTACCTAACAGAGACTCAATAAAGGTAACTCAGGATGTGTTTGTAGCTGTGATGTTTTAAAAACATGTAGCAAACAAAAGGTATACTTCCTCTAACTTTTCCTTTTTTTGCTCCTGTCTATGCAGTTTATGCAAGTAGATGCCTCAATTCACTAAACCTGCAAAAATATTATTAAAAAAAAGAAATGTTTTGGTTAATTTTCTGCCAAATTAATGAACTGAACCCTTGCAGCATGAGATTGGTCAAACACAAGAGACAACAGAAATAAGGATACCAGAAAAGAGTATGGGAGGAGTGAGAAGAAAAGGTGACCTTCCCTTCTGGTGAGTTATTACATTGGCTCAATTGTGTTATCTACAGCCACTCTCAGATAAGATAGTATAAAACTGAGAGGAAATGAGAGGTAATAGTGAAAAATCATATCTCATATTCCTAAATAATGGTTTAGCGAATCCAGAAATCTCTTTAAATCAAATTAACATTACCAAATTACCAACTGAAAATAGATGTTCCCATCTTTTCTCTGGGACTAACAGATGCATTTTCACAAATTCTAGCCTTTATTATTTTCAAAATTTATGCTTACTTTTTGATAGAGTAAGGAAAATTAAGTTTTAAATCACCTCTTGTACAAATCAGCAAGAAAAACATTCCAGATGAGATTTGTTCTTGACAATTTCTTTCCAAGTCCAATGAAAGACTTAGGTATTTAAAGTAAAAAATTATCTTCTAGTCTCTGGGCTTTATTGGGTCCTTTAAAATATACCTGTGGCTAAGTAGTCTGCTAGACAGGAGACAAGTTTTTCATGCCTTATGTATCAAAACAACACTAATAAATGAAAACTTACTCTTCACTTAATTTTTGCAAGCCTTCTTTGAATTTCAAGTTCTATTTTGAAAGAAAAAGGTATAAAATATCTGGCATATTATTGCCTTTTAATTTTTTTCACTTATAATGAAATGTCTTCTTTCATGCTAAGCCTTGGACAGTAATCTAGAAAAATAATTTGGTTTTTCTATGCTTTATTAGTTTTCATTTAACACTAGTCTCAGTAGGATTCATTAGGAAATGTCTGAAAGACTTCACCTCTCAGACTGACTGAAGCAAAAAGATTTGTAGCAATGATCAGATGGTCACAAATAATACTTCAGAGATCCAGAATGGCAAATGCTGTGTCTCTTGAAAAGTCAGATAGTATATGACCATGATATTAGTTATAGCACTGGATTATTCATTGATAAGTCTTGGGATACTCTGGTGACATTTTCCTCTCCTCTCCAGTTGTGGGCAAAACCCCATGATACCTAGTAAGTGCTTAGTAGCTTAAAAAACCTCAGTCTTAGTTGCTCTTAATTTAGTGAAAAGTGTTCTAATAGCTTTTCAATATAATCTTCAGCTCTCTTTCCTCCTGGGAGACCAAGCAGATGAATATTATTACATCTAGAAATAGTGTCAAGATTCTCTAACTTATCATGACAAAAGGACACCACTGTTACCATTTTTCTGCAGAAAGATTTCAATTTACTAAATGTTGTGCTTATTAATCTTAAGTTTTCTCTGTCATTGCAATTGGCTTAGACATCTGCTTTTCTGAAAGAAATCTGGTAAGATATGATTTATCATTAGAAAGAAATAAAAATAATAAATATTTTTAAAAATATTTTGAAAAGACAGATGAATTACTTATGCAATAAATCTGTGTTTCTTCAAATCCTGATTTTGACATAGGCCTGGTAAAACTCTACTGTGGTTTCTTTCACTTATGTGCCAATCTAGTGTTTGTTATTTTAAGAAGGCATGATTTATATTTACAGCACAGCTCTTTTTAGTACTGATAGAAGATGAATTCTCCTTTTGCATCTGGATGAATGCCATCTGTCTACCTCCTTTTTATTACTGTTCTTTCTGCTGCACACTAACATTAGGCAGACAAGGAAAATAGTAGATCCATTTCTACAGTGACACTATCTGTCTTTATTCTCACTTTGGAAAGAAGAAGGAGGATATATTTATTGCAAACTGGTTAAATAGAACTATTTTTGAAATTTATTTAGAAGTCCAATTTTAAAAAACATGAGGATTGAAAACTATAATTATTATTATTAGCTATTTCTACAACAGGTAGATCCATGCATCATACAAAACCTACATTTACAAACATTTGCAGACCACAAATCTATTTTATATTCAGTGGTGTAGGAACTGAAGTGTATCATTCACATCTGATAATGATGAACTGCCAGATAAGGACCACATTCACTCTTTTTTCTAAATCTGGATGAAAGAATGAGGGAGAGACCCTCTTGAGGTGACAGTCACTGAAGAGAGAGAGCTGTCCCCAGCAAAGTCCCTAATTTATAGTAAGCATTATGTTTATGATATGAAATACATTCTATTGGTCAAATTGGTTGTCTGCTTTGGGTTTCAATCCCCTTAGCTTCTTGTAAAAATATGTTGGCAGGACAGGTGCAACACAGAAGCTGAAAACAGCCCTTGATCACTACAGCAACCTGCATTCCAGTATTGGCTGAAAACATAAAAAAGATGTTTTATCAACTTGTTCACACTGAAAACAAGTGCTGAAGTATTTATAGAAATGCAGTTTCCCTGAATAGAAAACAGATTTTAAAATTCTATCCTAGTAAACCAGGACATGGATTTAGCTCTAGTATCACTACATTTTACAGCAAGGAGTCTAAAATATGCTTTTTATTCTAGCTGTTTGAAACTCCCTTAGTTTCAAATGAAAAGATTCATTGAGTAACAGAAGGAAGACTGTGCTAGAAGATTTTGTTTTGGTTTTGTTAGAGAAAGGAATGCACTAAGAATCTGAAAAATCAGATTACAGTTTTAGTGACAAAAAAGTAGACCTGTTTCTTGTGGATTAAAAGTGAATTATAAAAGTAACTTTTTTCATCTTTTAGTTTGTTAAAACAAGTTCATACAACTTGGCCATACTTATGAAAAATAGCAAAATGTTCCAGAGATTATAGAAAACTAAAATGAAGATCTTTTAAAGGACTGGTGTGTGCTTCAATTGAAACAATTACACTGGGAACACTTCTGCTCATGTGATATATTAATTTGAAAAAATAAGCAACATTCCCTTAAGTTAAATCCAAAGGCATAAAGTGTATGCTCACCATTAAAAATGTTATAGACTCATAGAATATCCAAAGAATGGAACTTTTCAGAGAATAATGAAATCGCCAAAACTGTAAGCTAAAGAGCAGGGCTAGGACATTTACTTTTATAATTTGTGTAATTTTAAAACATTACCCAACTTTCTTCATTTGGAACATTACAGAAATTGATGCAAATGTTTCTATCAATGTATATTACGTGAGAAATTATAAAACATAATGTCCTTCCTTATCATTTCTTCCTGTTTCACATTAGGTTTTAGAAACAAACAAACAGATAAACAAACAAAAAAGCAATTTCTGGGGTAACATTATTTTGAAGCCTGATTTCTCCTGTAAGTGCTAATGTGAATACATAGAAAATCTGCATTGAAAACTTCAGTTTTCTGATGAGCTAGTTTTATATTATTTTACAGTAAATGCAGTTTTAATGCTTAAGGTCTGTGTGTTAGTGCATTAACTGTAAAATAATTTATCAATATTACAACTTTATGGGAATAAAAAATAAGCAAGCAGTGCAGAGTTATGTGATATGGATCTGTTTATTAGATGTAAACCTTTCTGGCAAATAAAATTAATTTGTAGTACTGCAACTAAAGTTCATTTATTATTTACAAAGTGCCAAAATTAACATCTCCTGACAGAGGCTGTTTCAACACAAAATGCTGATACTTATTTATTTTCCTAATGAAAATACCTTCATTCACCACTGATTGTAGTCTATTGCTTTGGAACAGGCTACCCAGAGCGGTTGTGGAGCCTCCTTCTCTGGAAATATTTAAAGCCCGTCTTGACGTGTTCCTGTGCAACCTGCTATGGGTGAGGACTCGATGATTTCCAGAGGTACCTTTCAACCCCTGCCACTCTGTGATTTTGTGATTCTGTGATTTCAGTGAATAAATTGTTAACTAATATACATCATCAAACATATATAAGTAGGTGTGCTTGTCCATGAATATTTATGAATATAATTAATATACAAACATATGTACATACTATTCAGTTATGTGAGATAAATGTTGAGATGTTGGGTTTACTAGGTATCAATTTATATGGTACAGATTATGATTATTAAACATTACTCATACTGAATCATTAAATAGTGGTATTTACATTTACATGGACATTAATTTAAAAATTATAGCAAAATTCCTAACAATTTCATGGACCTGGGATTATGCATTTCCAATATAGTGATTTATTTTGAAGCTTTGTGTATATTTTTAATTTTGAACTAATTATTCCATACAATTACTTCATATCACTGTCAGATTAATATAATGAATTCCAGAATTTTTCCAAGTGAAGGAAAATATAGTAATTAAAGCTACTACATCCAGAGAATTTACATCTATATGAAAAACAGGTACCTGGTTAAAAGCTATTGTGAATAGTGAAAGAATCTAAATACATCCTGAGTTAATATTCTGAATCTGGTCCAATTTTCTTTCATTATATTGAACTAAACTGCATGACTTGTGCATACAAATATATATAAATACACAAATACATAAGACTATGTATATATGTATGTATAATCAATAATAAAATAGAATACTATGGAAGTATCTGTTGCTTTTGTAGAATGCTGCTCCTGCTACCAAGTCAAAATAAAACATTCTGTAAATACTTATTGAATTATACTATATAACAATGCTACTTAATAACATTTCTAATATGGTCTTCTACACCAAGCCATAAAATGCAATATTCTACTAAATTATCACTCCAATAATTTTGCCTTCTATATTATCTGTGTTGTATCTTGAATGCTTCTGAAATAGCAATGTTATTCATTTTAGTATTATTGTGATTTAGAAATAAGTACGTTAGATGATTACTTAGAATAACCACTGAATGCTACACGTATATGCAAACCTTTATTTGAAGAGAATAACAGACATTGAAATGTCTGTTAAAAATGAATTTACATGAAAGGTTTCTTAGCATTAAAATTTTATTACAAAAAACATTTATTTAATCTAACTTTTGATCTATAATTGTACTTTATCAGTAGCAAATTTATGTATAATTTATTCTCATTACGTAACTTATTTTATTGCTAGTATAGGCAAGTTCTTTGTAATTTAACATTATTAGGATTTTTATTTAGATCATGACTTTTCATCTATAATACAGCTATATTATAAGATATTCCCATATCCTAGATATTTTTAATTATTTTCCAGCTAACAAAAATACTTTTTTTATTTGTTTCACAAAATATTAATTCATTCCTACATATAATTAATATATAACCTTCATTTTTGTTTTGTTGAAAATGGGCTAACTTAATACTCGATGAGTAAACACACACATTGTGTGGTCCAGTTTTCTGAATGGTTCCTTCATTGGAAAATAATGAAAACAGAATAGTCTAATATTTGTGTACTCAAATATATGTGGGTGGACAGGTATATGCTAACAGGCACCTGTGAAAATATGTGCTAAACTTCAGCCTACCTTTTTGAACATAAAACCTGGAACCCTTGAAAATACTTAACCAGTATTAATAAAAAGTTCTACTTTTCATTTTCATTTAAAGTACTGCAAATGAACACATATTTATGTGTCTATATACAACATCAGCTAAAGTTATGTCAAGGGAAAAAGTTGAAAGACCAGATCTGCTAAAACATTTAATGTCAGGCATACAAAGGTGCTGCTGAGCCTATCATCTGAAATACCATTTACAAAAGTGAGCTGAGAGGTAAAGCTCTTTGTGACATGAAAGGAAATAGTTAGCACCTAACCATGTATTCACAACAGCCATCTATGCTTGCCCTTTTCCTCTACTCATGTTCTGCAATAAGTCATGATGGAATCAGGATACTGGTTGCACTGACCTTGTGCCCAAGCTAGTATGGATGCTCTTTTATTGGCTAAGCAACCAACCATATATAGCCTTTGAAATGCTGAGATACAGATACCTACGTGAAGTTGGCATTCTTCCTTAGAAGTTATGTGAATAAAACTTTAAGCAGTTTACAATGAAAACTGAAAAAGGCCATAGGAAAGTTTAGTACTAATAAGCATCAGCCTGATTTCCTTGTATAACTCTTAAAAATTTGCTTATCACAGATGTAAGATTAAGAAAAAAGGATCAGCCTTAAAAGAGATTGAAACAAATTTTTTCTGTTTCTCTGCTTTGATCATAGGAATTGTAATAATTAATTCAGTTCAGAGTTTTCTCTAGCTGCTGCCATTTTGTGTTGACTTTCAGAAGAGCTTACCAAAGACCCTAGTAATTTGATTTCCTACTCTTGATTCAGCCACAGCATAAACTATTATGTCAAAAAGGGAAGATTAGCAAACTATCACAAAGGACCTTAGTTGACTCTTTTAAGCAGCTTTGAATCGCAAGAGGCATTTGCTGTTATTTAGCATTGACAGAGCTGTTTGCTCCTGAGCATACTAAAGCAATTGCCTTGGAGACCATAGTCACTGAGCCCAACTCTGAAGTTTGCATAGGCCCCAAAATGAGCTTGAGCGATCAAGACAAGTCCTCTGAGTTGTAGATCCTACTGTTGGATGTTCAGTCACAGCAATACTTCAGGTGATTTGAATATACTGTTTTACCATAGGATTGAAGCTGTGAGTACTCTGAAGCAACAGTGTACCTCTTAAAGAGGAACCAGCAAGAAAATCTATCAAGAATTACAATTAAACACAATCTTCCTCTTTATTTAGCAGCACACAAACTTGTAGACAGATTTAAAAATTGCTACATGAGTCTTTTCTGCACCACATTGGAGGATTACATAGTCTCAGGAAAATGTCTGGTTGTTGTGGTAGACTCCCTCAGACTTCCTGTTGAAAAAAACTTCTCTCTTCTTCCTTCAGGTCTCAGTTCTGTCTGCATCTATTTCTGAGGTTTCCACCTCATCTCTCTGTATTCTTTTCCATTCTCTTTGGAGATTTTTCTCTTCTCAGACATGATTCCCAGTAGGAATCTTCTTGTTTTAGTCATTCAATTGTCCCAAGGTATTTCCACTTTAAATTTATTAATTGATTAACTATGTATGGGATATGAGAACTGAGAACAGGCTGTGGTGGGTTCAACATCCTCCCAGAAGTGCTTCTACAGTACAGTAAGTTTAAGTTAGCATCAAACAAATTATAGAGTCAAAAGATTTCTCAAGATTTAATTGAGATGTTCTCCAGTATTTACAGTGAAAACAAAAATCAGTGGCATAAAGACGAAAATCTTTAATATGCAATACAAAAAGTTATGCAGTTCATTTTTGGAGACTGAATAGAACAGAATGCAGGTTCTAAACTAAATATTTTTTCCACAAGGAGAAATGTGCAATAGAAATGATATTGTATGTGGATACAGAAAACTTAGGAGAGCTGATTTGGTTTAGAATGGGTTTATTCTACCAGCGAATGAATACACAAGGGACAAGCATGCAGCAAAGCAGAATGCTCTTGAGTTTGTTGATGAAAGAAGATACTCTAAGTTGTGACTACATAACACAGTGTTGGGCTGTCCAAAAAGTAATTGCCTTTTTTTTTTCTAAATAGATGGACATAAATGACTTGAAATGTAAATAACTTCATTTTAAACCACAAATTCATTATGTAACTTGACAACTGACAGTTCAAACTTGTTTTAGAAAAAGAAAGTGCATTATTTCATGAACCAATATTTATTTGATGTCAATTTCAAAATGGAAAAATAAAAGGCACACTTTCGTCATATTTTTCTGTATTACTTGGCAGAAATAAAAAACACTGTGCAAGCTCATACAAAGTTATATGTATGGTAAAGAGGCCTTAAAACTATGGCAGTGTCAGAATTGGTTTGCTAAATCTGAGTCTGAAGATTTTGATGTTGAAGATGCACCAGGCTCAGGAAGGCCAGTCGAAGTTGATAACAACAAAATAAAGGTATTGATTGACTCCAACCAGCGTTTAATAACACAAGAGATTGCTGATAATCTTAACATATCAAAATTGAGCATTGAAAACCATCTAAAACAACTTGGGTAAGTTAGGAAGCTTGATATTTGGGTACCACATGAGCTCAAAGACAGTAATCTCACTAAGCATGTTCATAACTACAATTCTTTCTTGAAATATGAAGTAAAAGATCCGTTTTTGAAAAGTATGATAACAGGTGATGAAAAATGGATCATCTATAACAACAATGAATGAAAAAGTTTGTGGAGGGACCTGGACAGGCTGGAGAGGTGGGTCCATGCCAACTTCATGAAGCTCAACAAAGCCAAGTGCAAGGTCCTGTATGTGGGTAAGGATGATCCCAAGCACAAATACAAGCCTTATGAGGAGCGGCTGAGGGAACTAGGGTTGTTTAGCCTGGAGAAGAGAAGGCTAAGGGGAGACCTCAGCACCACCTACAACTACCTAAAGGGAGGTTGTAGAGAGGTGGGTGCTGGTCTTTTCTCCCAGGTGATGGAGGATAGAACAAGGGGAAATGGCACCAAGCTGTGCCAAGGGAGATTCAGGTTAGAGATAAGGAGGAAGTTCTTTACTGAGAGGGTTGTCAGAAGCTGGAACAGGCTGCCCAGGGAGGTAGTGGAGTCACCATCCCTGGATGTATTTAAAGAGCGAGTAGACGAGGTACTTAAGGATATGGTTTAGGGGGTAGACAGGAGCGGTTGGACGTGATGATCTCAGAGGTCTTTTCCAACCGAGCGATTCTGTGATTCTGTGAAATACACACTGGGCAAAGAATGGCTTGAGAGCAGTCCTGAGGAGAAGGACTCTGGGGTGTCGGTTGATGAAAAACTCAACATAAGCTGACAATGTGCACTTGCAGCTCAGAAGGCCAACCGCATCCTGGGATGCACAAAAAATTAAGTGTGACCAGATCTCTCTGCTCTTGTGAGATCCCACCTGGAGTGCTGCATCCAGTTCTGGGACCTCCAACAAAAGAAGGACATCGAGCTGTTGGAGCAGGTCCAGAGGAAGGCCACTAAGATGATCAGAGAGCTGTAGCACTTCCCCTATGAAGACAGGATGATAAAGTTGGGGCTGTTCAGGATGGAGAAGAGAAAGCTCTGGAGGGGACCTTATTGCGGCCTTCGAGTTCCTGCAGGAGTCCTACAGAAAAGCTGGGGAGGGACTTTTTACAAAAGCAGGTAGCAAAAGGATGGCTCTAAACCAGAAGAGGGTAGATTTAGATTAGAAATTAAGAAGAAATTCTTTACTATAAGAGTAGTGATACACTGGAACAGGTTGCCCAGGGAAATGGTGGATGCCCCCTCCCTAGAAGTGGACCTGACCAGGTTGGACAGGGCCTTGAGCAGCCTGGTGTAGTAAGAGGTGTGCCTGCCCATGGCAGGGAGGTTGGAACAAGGTGATCTTTAAGGTCCCTTGCAATCCAAACCATTCTAAGGCTCTATGATTGTATGAAATAAACCTTCGAAAAGACAGACATGAAAATATATTTTGTCTCAAAATAAGTTGGAAATGTCTAAAAAGTTAAAGTGAATTCAGATAATTTTCAAATTCTTAATAGGATCTAATAAAGTTTAATTTCTAATAGAGCCAATCAATTAATTACTTGTATTCTAATGGGGTTGCACCTGTCTTTTAAAAGATAAATAAGAGCAAATCAATGGAAATAAAAATCAATCATAGCCTGCATGGATAAGAGATGGGCTTCCTAACAGCACTTTAACAGGTGTTCCCCTTGTATATTAAATTTCAAAGACAGCCATAATTACATGTAGCAAAAGATTTTAACACATGGTATTTAGATTGAATGGAAAACTCTAATTATAGTATATCAGGCTATCTCAGACTTCCTGTTTAACTGACAGAAAAAACCCAGCAACCCAACCTGTATCTCTTAGAACTCTCACTTCTGGTTTTCACCATCTGAAACAGCTAAACTCTTAAACTCTCCATTTTAAAAAGTAAACACTGCTATGTATTTAACATTTTTAATTTAATCTATATTTATGACTCTTTGTTTCTTTTTTGCATTATTAGATTATTCCCCCCCCTATGATTTTTGGGGTACAATTTCTAAAGCTTTTTTATTTATTTTTTTTTTTAGACTTTAAACCCAAGATAATTAGCATATCAATATGCAAAGGCATAAAGGAATAATAACAGCATTAATAATATTACTAATAATAGACTATACATAGAAATATTATGTGTTGTTCCTGAGTTATTTAGTGAACTGATTTTTGGATTGCAATCTTGGACATTTTGTATAACGTAATGTCTCAGGCAAAGCTCCAGAGCTGTATCTGTCCCATAAAATGTTCTTACCTTCTCAGTGTGAAACAATCTCTAAAACTCTTTCAAAGCAGAAGCTAGGAATTTTCAATGGTATTTAATTTGATCAAAGCTACAAACTACACTTCTTGTTATGCCTATCAGTTCTGAAGTGACAGATATTATTTTAGGTTGTGCTGTACAAAGCAACAAACCTCAACTTCCCACTGTCCAAGCCAAAGGCTACTCCCATCCCTGACTACATAGTTTGTCTCTGTCACTTGGATACTTTTATATCTTTTTCTAAATGAGAAATTAGGTTCTATCTTGACAAAACCCGTTGAAAGTGTTTTGTGTTATTTCTTCGAAGAATTAAAACATTTAAGTATGATATTACACTACCAGCTTCTGATTAGCTGTTGATAATACTCAGAATTTATTAATTCTGATAATCTTTCAAGCAACCCTATAGAACAATGGACATTACACCTAAGAGACTAGAAAATGAAGAAAAAAACATTTTAGAACTCAGTAAAAGGGATGCTTCTTTTCGAGGAGGTAAGTAACACCCTGTTATAGGTGAAGAAGAATGAACTAGCAAAAGAGAAGATTCTAATTAATATGGTATGTTTGTATGGTATTAGAAAAGTACAAATTTATTAAGAGGAGTTCATATTTCAACATAACTGTGATATACTGGAGCTCAGATACCACCCTGGTCTCAGAGTGCACATGTGTGCATTACATAGAGAAGATGCTACTTTGAACAGATAAAAATCAGCCAAATTAATCTGGCTACAGTGTAGCTCATTGACTTTGGCAATGTTGACGCTGTCATTCAAAAACCATGGTGAGCCAGTATAAACTATCAGTGCCACCAGAAGAGGCAATCCTATTGAACCCTCATTCCAATCCCATGTAATTTCCCAGGGTGTTTTGTCTTTGTGTCTGAAGTCAATGTCAGTCATATTTTGTTCAGGAATTAATAAAAATCACACAGTAACAAGATTATTTCTGCATTATTACTTGGTGGTCATGTTATTGTAAAAAAATAGAGGAAGTAAGCACATGGAAAAAGTTAGGCAATAATTAAGGAACAAAAACCAAACACAACAAAAGATGTATCACTAAATTAGGTAATTTAATCAACTTTGCAATCTGGTGACAAATTATCAAGCGTTTACATATTTACAACTTTGGATTTATGAAATTTTGCCTTTGCATCATTGTAGAGGACAGTGTTCTTTTTTTTTCAGATTCAAACACACGCAAATGAATTTTAAGAAATTAATTTTCTGACTTGTTTTGCAGGTAGATATTAGAAAGTATAAAAGCATTTTCAGAGGAGATGGCTTTTGACATAGAATTTTGTGGCACAAGGTTCCAGGGTTTGAAGGAAAAGGACTATGGAGTCACATAAAACTCAAAGAAATAGTCAGAAAAATGCAGAAGCAGACATCACATCTGCATGTTGGAGAATGGCGGCAGAAACCAAAGCCTTGTGCAATATTTCAGAGTGGTCAGGGAAGAGAGTTGTCAGAAGACGGACTTAAATTCTCAGACAATGTTTAATTTCTAATAAACTGTTTAGAAATTCACTTTTTTGGTAAAGTTTTATAAAATTTCCTCCTTTTTTCTTAGTTATTTTTCAAAAGAAACAAACTAGATTAGAACTGAGTATAATTACCATCAGAAATTTATCTTCTTTTGTGATACTCAGACTGAAGTGTACAATGTCAGATCAATATGTTTACTTATTCCAACTGCAGTATAGCATTTGAAAAACTGTTAGAAAAATCAAATATATTTGTTTGTGTGTGCATACATATGTATATATACACAGAGGGGAAAAAAAGAAAACACTTTGGATACAAAATACCCTTCAAAACGTTATTCTTTACAGGGACATAAGGAAAGAGTTGTTTATAAATGACAACATGAGCTCAAAGTCTGCTCATGAATTGATTTATTCACTATATAGTACATAAATCTGTCTTACTCTAGCCTCGGACTATTAAATTAATATCTGTGATTATTACCTACTGCTAGGAATTCTTTTGTCTTCCTTTGACTAAGTTTTATTTGGGGAGGTCACAATAGCAAGTAATTTAATTAATTAAAAAAAAAAATCATCTAACAATTGGTTTTCTCTTCTCTTGCCAGCTGAACTGTCTCCTGAACAGGCAACACATACTTCTCTGTTGTCTGAGTGTGCCCTTTAATTTCTAATGCTTACAAAATAAACTCCTATCAACTAGTATCAGAACTATAACTTCCTCTCCAACTTCTCTTTCTCTATTCTCTTCCAATTTCTCATTGCAGCCATATAATCAAAACACAGGCTGCTTGATAAATGAGAATTGTCATTGCAAACACTTGAGTATCTGCTTAATAGAGTATACAGGTGAATATAATTTGCAATTTTATTTTAGATAGGTGTTTTAAAGCAAAGAATATAGAGGTAATTATGGCTTAGAGTAGAAAGTTTTCATTCATATATTTTAAACATCCTATCATTCAGAAAAGAAAGTCTTTATGCTCAGTTTTTTTGGGTACTGAGCTCAGAGCATAAATTCTATGTAACTTCAAAAACTTGCTCAAATTGTGCTTCTTAGTCACGGACCCATGTTAAAGGCAAAAGAGTCAGATTTTTAAGGATCACACAAAAGTCTTAGGAAAGATTTTTTTTCCAGAAGTTTGGAAACACTCTGTCCATAGTTTCCATAGCCAATAGAGAATCAGAGTGCAGACCTCAGGACCAAGAATGGATGGGGGGTTTGCATTTGAGGCAGAAGGTTGTAACTAACAGAATCTTTTAAGAAACCTTTAAGCCACGTGCTGCAGAATGCTAAAGCTTTACCCATGAAGAAATGAAGAACTACTGAGGAAGAAATTCTGCAGAGACTTTTAGGTAAAAATGAAGTGGAGAATTTCTCTTTGCCCTCCAACTTCACCACACTGTTACATTATCAAAGGAAGGACTAATTACTCTTGTTTCCATATTTACTCTTCTGTATCACACTTTATCTCCATCTGAAAGCCTGAACAGACTTACAAACAGACTTTGATAGCAAAACACAAGGCATTTGTATGAAAGTATAACAGCTCATTATCTGCGCCTTCATGAGGTATCTTGCTGCTGGCCCAGATGGAGCTGATAGCTAAATATAAACAACATCAGAGTATTAATTAATAAAGTACAAAGTGTGCCTTTTAAAAGGGCACGTCATGTACATCAGATCCAGCTTTCTTTACAGTTTAAAATGTTGTCTATTTGAGTATATGTAATGCAATGCAATGTCATCTGACATAGATTTGACCACAACTATTCAAAATTCAGTTAATTACATACATGATGTCAATTTTTTAATAATAATTAAAAGGAGAAGCAGATATTTCCCAATAACAACAAAGCTTTAATTTGACCTTCCTCCCCTTCATCAGGGAAAATTTCCTTTTCTTCAGCTTAATCTGGAAAGACTATTTGCTTCCCAGTACTTTGAGCTCTGTCCAGTCCAGCACTGACTGATTTAAGTAGTGATGAGGGCTGCTCACAAGTATAGCAAAACAAGGTCTTACGGAGATGGGGCCCACAATTATCTCTTACACAGATTCTCAGGCAAATTTACTGACTAGGCTCAACTGTTGAAGACATAGCTATATATTCTGCTCTATCTATTAACTATGACTACAATTATTTGCAACTGAAAAAAAACAAACACTCTAACTTTTGGAAAAGCCACTTGGGTATAACTTGAGTATTTTGAGCTGTTTGATCATATTCTATGACGAGAACTAAAATAAAAAGTAATAGAACTCACCTACTCTGTGTTTTGGGTTTTTTTTTTACGTAGAAAGACTCATTCACCTTCCACATAACAAGATATTTACCTTTAAAAAAATAATTTGACCTCTTTCTTCCTCACATATTTAAAAACTGCTATTGACTTACAATTGCATTTCAGTTTTCCTGTAGCATAAGATTTTACATTCTAGCATCCTCAAAAGTAGATTTATGTAGATGTTATTTTGTATGCAAAATGCCTAGAACTACTTTGCCATCTTGACCAGATCAGAATCATGGATAATTTTAATAAGACTGTTCTGATCTTTTGGCATATGTAGACCTCTATTACTTATATAGGTACAAAGAGATTTTTCAGAACAGTATCTGAAACACTGTTAAGACTTCTCAATAAATGCATTTTTAGTGCAATACCAAGACAAAATCAATACACTTTAAGAATATCCTGCGGCTTTCTGGGAACAAGTAATCCAGCAGAGAAAAGAAATTCAAATGCACATCTGACAGAAATAGGAGTACATTCCAATTTTTCCATTTATAACCATTATAATCTTTTACAAAAACAAGTACTAAATAAGCTCTAACATAGTCAGATTTTTGTGTTACCTGACATAACTTGGTGCATGTGTATGACTTAGACAAATAAAAATAAGGAATCTTTATATA
>NW_010175586.1:0-284 GCF_000695765.1 Mesitornis unicolor
TCTGGCTGATGTTGGGGCTTTTGCTACATATGTTACCTATTTCGGAGTTTGTAGTCGTAAGTGCTAAATTTTGAGGGTTTTTTTTTTGTTTTAACTTTTTAGGCTTTTTGGTCATTTGAACCGGTTATTCTCGCTTTTCGATCATTTTGTGGCAATTTAAGAGTTTCTGGACATATCTGTGCTTTTACGACTTTAGCACTTTATAAAAGGAACTATTTCAGCTGTTCTGGCTGATATTGGGGCTGTTGCTACATATATTGGCTATTTAGGGGGTTCTAAGCATA
>NW_010175587.1:0-1488 GCF_000695765.1 Mesitornis unicolor
AACCATTATCAGTGGTGATCGGTTTGGTCTCTCATTTTAGTACTTGGAGGCTTGGGGAAGTTGTACCACATGTGCTCTGTTCCTTGCACGGCTTGCACAGGTGACTCCCTGCTGTCTCTCCGTTTACAGACTTTGTATACTCACATCGTGTCGGACATCAAGAATGTCAATGCTAAACACAAGAACAATAAAGTCAACACAGTGAGTATTCCAGCTTTCAGATACGCTTAAATTAAACTTCTTTTTATTCTGATGGATTTCTTATAATAAACGTTTCCAAACTTTTTTGTAGACACTGCAGAACTTCATGTACACGATGTTGAGAGACAGCAATCCCACTGCTGCCAAGATCTCTCTGGACGTGATGATCGAACTTTAC
This sequence comes from Mesitornis unicolor, assembly GCF_000695765.1. Lineage (NCBI taxonomy): Eukaryota > Metazoa > Chordata > Aves > Mesitornithiformes > Mesitornithidae > Mesitornis > Mesitornis unicolor. Next base: position 380 of record NW_010175587.1, read on the forward strand.
AGAAGGAATATTTGGTAGGTCTGGCAGGCTCCTGTTGATTCCCCATCAATCCTGGGCAGCCATCCTGCAAAATGGAATGCAGGGGGCAGGGACTTCAATATATTTCTCTTCTTTGTGTTCCAGTGGGGCTGTGTTTTGTGGGATGTAATTCAGCTGGGAGGAAGTGCACTCTATCTCAAAACTATCCAGCTGCTCTTCTAATAGTAGTTAAAATTCTTCACTGTTTTGGTTTTTATTAACCAAGCAGGGAGTTTATTTTCCTTTTTACCAGTGAAGCAAGTGTGACTCTGTCTTGTTGCGTTACTGGAGATTGTTCCTGCTGTTCCTTCAACCACAGCATGAACTAGATGGAACATAAGTATATCTGTTTGTTTAGGTGAAGCTTCTGCTATGTTAGAAGAATTAAAGAGCGTGACAGAAGTGTAACTTCTTTGTGCACCAGCTTGGAGCACTGAGAGATTTGATTTGAGTGAGAGTTGCTGCTTGTTAGCAGTCGCATTTCATGAGGTTTAATTTTCAGAGAATAACTAGAAATTGCCAAGCGATGTAAAATGTGGTGTTTTGTTTTGTTTTGTTTCAGGAATGATGCCAAAACAGTGAATGTCATCACAACTGCCTGCTTTTCCAAAGTGACAAAGGTGAGAACAGAAATCACTGCCTGGAACTGGATGTTACCTAAGCTACCTTTTCCTTGTGGATATGACTTACAATTTGGTGCTGCAGTTGCTCATGAGCTTCACAGATCATTTGTATTCTGCTGGTTTTAATTTGAAAATGCCACTTGTGTTGTGGGAGGAGGTGGCATTTGGCTCTTATGTGCAGAGCAACAGAATGGGAAGCTTGTCTTATAACAAGTGCCAGGCTGGTATGGAGAGGGTAGGTGTCCTTTCCACTGCAACTCAGAAGAGACTGTCAGAATATTGCCTCTTCACAGTCAGCACCAAAAGGATTTAATTTAAATGTGAACAGAGTTGCTATCCTGCCTAGGGTTTAAATGAGTCTCAGGCCTTCGGTCAGTTCTGCAGTGCTGGAGGTTTTAAAAACTTTTATTACGGTTTAAGATAAGTTCTTGCATGTCGAAGGTTCGCAAGCTGTTCCATTCAATAAAA
>NW_010175588.1:0-771 GCF_000695765.1 Mesitornis unicolor
TGTCCCTGTGCCTGCCTGTCCTTGTGTTCACATATCCTCCGCGTCTGCCTGTCCCCACATCCGCGTGTCCCTATGCCTGCCTGTTCTCATGTCTGCCTGTCCTTGTGTCCGCCCATCCCCTTGCCTTCCTGTCCCCGTGCCTGTTTGTCCTTGTGTCCGTCTGTCCCTATGCTTCCCTGTCCTCATGTCCGCCTGTCCCTGTGCCTGCCTGTCCTTGTGTTCGCATATCCCGTGTCTGCCTGTCCTCATGTCCGCCTGTCCCTGTGCCTGCCTGTCCTTGTGTTCGCATATCCCGTGTCTGCCTGTCCTCATGTCCGCCTGTCCCTGTGCCTGCCTGTCCTTGTGTTCGCATATCCCGTGTCTGCCTGTCCTCATGTCCGCCTGTCCCTGTGCCTGCCTGTCCTTGTGTTCGCATATCCCGTGTCTGCCTGTCCTCATGTCCGCCTGTCCCTGTGCCTGCCTGTCCTTGTGTTCGCATATCCCGTGTCTGCCTGTCCTCATGTCCGCCTGTCCCTGTGCCTGCCTGTCCTTGTGTTCACATATCCTCCGCGTCTGCCTGTCCCCACATCCGCGTGTCCCTATGCCTGCCTGTTCTCATGTCTGCCTGTCCTTGTGTCCGCCCATCCCCTTGCCTTCCTGTCCCCGTGCCTGTTTGTCCTTGTGTCCGTCTGTCCCTATGCTTGCCTGTCCTCATGTCCGCCTGTCCCTGTGTCCGCCTGTCCCCGCGTCCGCCTGCCCTTGTGCCTGCCTGTCCTTGTGTTCGCATATCCC
>NW_010175589.1:0-7910 GCF_000695765.1 Mesitornis unicolor
GGGGGTGAGGAAGGAAGGTAGTTTTTTTCCATTAAAATAATGTCAGCAAAGCATCTCCAAACACGAGGCACACATGCGTGGACTTTAACCTCACCGGCCCACCCTGTTCTCCCATTCTTCCCCCCTAAAACTGCCCAAGGAAGGTGCCCCAGCTCTACTCTTTGCGCCGCGGATAGCGTGTCCCAGCAATAAGGTGGGCGACGCGGGGGGCTCTTCTATGTCGCAGAACACCCGCATCCCCCTGCATCCTCAGGCTGCTCCTGCACTCAGCTGCTGCTAACTTTAGCGCAGTGGGACCTTTGGTATTTCGCTCCGTGGATCCCCAGAGTTTTACCATAGCTCTGAGCAATCCTGCTTGCAAATAGCTTGCAAATAACTTGAACGGAGAAAAAGATCTTTTGGGAAACGTGAAGCTGCGTGCTTCCCTAAGAGCTACTATTTTAAAGTGTACAGACTTCAATGCAAGCCGCTGCACCCCGGGAGGAGAGGGATATTCTGTTCGCCAGGCGCAAAAACACCTCTAGTAAGAAGTGGCCAGCACTAAAAAAGGAAATCAAGTCCAAGGCAAAGTGGGAGAAATCTCTGGGCTTTTCCTCCTGAGACGGATGCGTGTATGCTCATGGGAGCACGGCGGCTGGGCGCCCCAGCTAAATGTATTTGGAAATGTAACGTGATACCTTCCTCGCTCTTGCTCTTTCTTCCTCCCTGGTTCTTCTTTACTGTATTTAAAGGAATGTTTTTGTTATCAGCCCGCCTTCTCTGTCCCCTTGTTTCCAGCCGTGCTCTGATCTCGCTCTGTTCTCACCACTCGCTCTCCCTGTTCAACTCCCCAAATAATCTCTCCGGCTTCCTCGTGTGTCACCTCAGCCTCTCCGAGGCACGTGTCGCTTTGCTGCCTGCTCGCTGCTCACCCTCCTCATGCCGACAGCATCCCCCGGCCTCTCCGCAGGACCACGCTTCCCGCCGCAGCGCTGCGCGCTGCTCTTCAGCCTGTCAGCACCCTAAGCGTCTACCCCATCCTGTCCTGTCCTTGGCCAGCCCTTTGGGAGATCACAGAATCACAGAATGTTAGGGATTGGAAGGGACCTCAAAAGATCATCTAGTCCAATCCCCCTGCCGGAGCAGGAACACCTAGATGAGGTTGCACAGGAAGGCGTCCAGGCGGGTTTTGAATATCTCCAGTGAAGGAGACTCCACAACCTCTCTGGGCAGTCTGTTCCAGTGCTCTGTCACCCTCACTGAGAAGAAGTTTCTTCTCAAATTTAAGTGGAACCTCCTGTGTTCCAGCTTGTGTCCGTTTGTTCCAGCTTGTGTCCATTGGAGATGGCTCCATGCACGGACACGTCTCAGCCCCTGGTTCATCCCTCTCTTCCCACTGCCAGGCTGATCTGCTCTGACTTTCTGTGAGCCATCATTCACCCAAATTGTGCATTTTGGGGGTCCAGCCTCAGAGTGCTGGTATCTCACCAGAGGAGAGGCTGCCTCCTCTGCTGTCCAAGTTTCTACCTGATGAAAAGATGAAGGTAGGTGGTATCAGATTTCTGTCCAAGATTACTTCAGAGGTAAGGAGACACCTACTATCTGCCAGATCCCAGGACCAGCGTGGCTGGCATCACAGCCCCACATGTTGAAACTTCCTGCAAGTATAGATCATGGAACAATAGAGCAGGCAAGGTTGGGAGGGACCTCCAAAGATCATCTGGCCCAACCTTTTGTGGTAACGGTAGCCTAGATGAGATTATCTGGCACCCTGTCCAATCACATATTGAAAGCCTTCAGTGATGGGGACTCCACCATGTCCCAGGGGATGTTGTTCCAGTGGATGATCGTTCTCACTGTACAAAATTTCTTTCTTATATCAAGATGAAACTTCTCCCAGTGCAATTTGTACCTGTTACCCACTGTCTGTGCCCCGTGGCTACTTGTGAAGAGAAAGCCTTCTGTCCTTTTTGTAGTCATGTGTGTACCTGTACAATCTGACCAGGGGTTGCACAATAGCTGTCTGGTTCTCACTGCTTTCACAGAGCCCGGTGCTGTGGGCATGGCCTCTTCAACATACTCTTTAGTGCTATTTGCCCCAGCACATTCTTTAGCTGCACAATGAAATGGTTATACCTTGTTATCCATAGTATTTCCACCCTAGAATATCAGTTTACAGCCCAGCATTACAGGGTGCCCTCAAAAAGCAAGAACTGAAATGAGAGAAGTTACATAACTGGGCCAGTGCTGCAGAGCCCAGGATTGGGCAGGATTGCATTGCAGGGATTCCCACCTTCCAAAACATCTCCCTTCTGCCCCAAAAGTCCTGCTACCTCACCCTCAAGGGCACTTAATCTTAAAAGCAGAGACCACCCTTGCAACCAGGATGCACTGCACCCAACACCGAAGGGAAACTAGAGGGCTAAAACCCAGGTAATTTTGAACCATCACACAGGCAGCTACCTGGCTGCCTTCCAGCATGCTCTTTCTTTAAGTGTGCACACTGTTTCTCTATATAAGACTGCTGATCCATCAGTTAATCATATTGAGTAAGTACCTAAAATTAACTTTTAAATTATTAATGCATGAGAACATATCCGTTTGCCATGTACATTATTTTAAAGGATTACAGTGTGTACACTGAGTGCCATTAACGTTACATTTTGGAGACAGTAAATTGACTTGTATGGAAATCAGAAGAGTTGATGGATTCCTCTACAAATGCCTTTGACAATGATGAAATGTTCAATTGGGTTATTATTAGGCATGCATCTGTACTTACATTTCTTTCTAAGACATACAAAAATAAGAGACTGACCAAGTCTTAATAGTATAATATATTTCATGTTGTGGTGGATTACAAAAAACAGATATCCATGAGTATTTTCAATACTCCTCTGACAAATAAAAGCATTAGGAAAGATATGTTTAGTTTCCTAGACTACAGCTGTGTCATTCAAGACAAAACTGTACTGTCATAAAATTGTTTATCCAAAACAGCACCATCAAACTGTTAAATGTAGAAGTAGGAATGCATCCTTTCAGTGGCAGCGAAGGACATACTTATGATAGCCATCTTCTTTTCTCTTACAAATCTCTGAAAAAAACCCTACAGCATGCTATATCATGAAAATAACAGCCCAAAATGCTAATATTTTCTCTAAGAAAAAACAAAACTGACATTTTATGCAAGAAAAACCACACAGGAAGTAACGATGACAATAACGTTCTGTGACTGCGTAACCATTATTTCTGCTCTAGGACAGTCCAAAAAGTAAAGGCAAACACCAGTGCAGGAGCCTTGATATCTTCAGGACTTCTGTGCCAGGGAATTGTGCCCAGGAGAAGTCTGTCCCAATTCCCTGTTCTCTTCCTCGTCTTTGCTTTGGTTAAGGTTCAGGTTAGAGAAGACCAATTCCACCAGTGTGAACACTGATGGGAGGACTAATGAGACTCCCCTGGGTGTGCAGTCCCCACTGAGCTGGAGAGGGTCTTGCTACCCTGTGGCTACCAAGCTACAGCCTGTGGTACAACTGGACTTAGGCCATCAATTTATTCTTCAGTACACTGCACTCAAAATACCAGGAAAGCCCGGAAAATGCCCTCTTTGCCGTTTTTGCTCCTCAGAAAACTTACATTAACGTAAGTTTCTCATGTGTCAAGGCTTCAGAAAGAGATCCAAAATAAAGCAGAATATAGGCATTCTCTGTCTGTTTAGCTCTACATTTAAGACTCAAGACCTAATAATAAATGACTGTTGGAGTTCAAGTACATTGGGCTTAGTTTGCTTTCCACAGAGACTTGAACTCTGCAGGGTGACTTTCCTTTTTGGAACTTATCCAAAGGACACTAAGCTCTACAATTCAGTTAGCTCCAAGAGACAAAAAGGTCATTTTAAAGTTTTATTAAATTGACTAGTGAAAACTGTCTAGTAGATTTGATGTTTTCTTTAGAAACATTCTTAGATTTCATATTTATTCTGAGAATGGGCATAATTTTCTTTTCTATTATGTTGATTTAGGAAATGAAAATCCAATAGCAAGAAGATCTGAAGAGGACAGATCAGAATGGCCACTGCTTTCATTCTCAAAGGCACTTTCATGAAAGCATTATATGAAAGTCAGCACTGAGCATCATCTTTAACTAGTATGAATGCACTGATAAAAGACTTCAGCGATCAAAAAAGGGTCAATATGGTCATTATTACTGAGTAGGTATATAGGCAAAAGTGCTGACCAGCCTTTGAAATGGTAATACGTTTCTTTTGTCACAGACAAGGCTTTTCACCTTAAATAGACAGGAAGTCTTCTAATATGTTAGAAATTTTATAAGGCTTAATCTGGAACAAAACCAACTCAAAATTATTATTTCTGTTGCTTTTACTATAGCTGAAGCAAACAGCTTCAGATATTTATAAAAGCTATCCAGAAAAAACTAAAAGAAGTCTTTTTAATGTTAAGCTAGAGGGAAGGGAAACATTCTCCTTCCTTTCCATCTACATCCTTCTTTTCCATTGTACTCATTTTGTCACTGTATGGTGGAGATTGAAAGCTGAAAGGGGAAAGGAAAGCGCTAAGAAAGAAACTGAATATGTTTGTATAAACATTCACTAAATATAGCTGTATGAGCTAAAGGATACAGATTGTATTTCAATATTCACCAAAAGACTGCTGTTTTCAAAACTTCACATGTTTTCCCCTGGTATTCACTCAATTCTGTTTTTTACCTGACCCAGTAGAAACTCCATCAAGTGCATTAATTTTAGAAGTTTAGGTTGTTCATCTTGTGCCCAGTTGTTAGTAAGGGGATTTCTTAACATTAGCTGATACAGAAAAGACTTTTTCTATAGTTGGTGTCAAAAAGACTAGCAACACAAAAATAAGAGTTATGGCGTCACCACCATAACTGAATAAATTCACTGTGTTCCTAGACTGCATTGTGGAGATCTACTTTTTTGTTGCTAGGTAAGTTATATTTCCATTTACAGCTTTTTCAAAAGGCTGAATAGTCAGGGGCATTTTGTAATTTGAGATGGAGTCCTAAGCTCTGGTGAGAGGGATATACTCTTTCTGGGTTATACAAAATAAAGCAGTTACACAAGGTGGTAGAGAGACAGGAATTTTAAGAGATAATGATCATCCAAACAGAAATGGCATTAAAAAGACAAATAAATTCAGCACACCCTTCTACAAGAACACATCCATTCCCAATGCTAGCACCACAACTGATTTAACATTAATAACTATAAATTGTTGTATTCTTTGAGTTCTGATAAAGTGATAAAGAAAACGGATACTTTTGGACATCAAAGATGTTCAGTGAAATGACATGTTAAAAGTGTTTTGCTTTTTCCAAATCAAAGTCAGCTGCTTTCCAGATGCATAATTAGTTTTCAGCTAGGATGCCAGATAACACTAGAAGAAAAATTCAAAACTATACTGCAATAGGAGGAGATTCAGTTCAAACTATACTATATATTCTCATCTTTGACATGAGAAATGGGGGTTTTGTTCAAAACATGTAGTGTTCATTCACAGCTTCGCCACACAGGAGGAGAGAACACAACGAGAACTGTGACTCAGAATGAAATTCAGCCGCACTACAGTCAGTGGCAAAACTGTTCGGGAGCTTAGCGCGACCATGATTTCATCTTGAGTCTTTTCTGGGTTCCTAGGGTGGGGGAAATAAAATATGAATAAAGAAAAAAAGAACATCTTCAATGTCATAACTTGCCCAGCATGCTCAAGCTTTTAGGAGCATATTTTCACCACTGCTGTGGCAAGGTCATCCAAAAACCAGAAATTTTTCAATGATGTAAACAAAAAGGGATTACGTAGAAGTAGATTTTACCAAGCTGAGAAGAGACACAGCCATCCAGCTGTACTGGACCCAAACCAGATCTTCCCTCAGTTTGTGTGCTGAGCTGTGTGCAGATCCCAGCATCCTCTGAATTAAAATGCATCTCTGAACAACACAGCTTTGCAAGGAGTTGGCATGGGGTCGGGCTGCAGAGCTGAGGCATGCGTTGGGCAGGCTCTCGCTCTGTCCTGTAGGCACAACTGCTCTCTGCAGCAGCCAGTTCATGTCTCATGTTGCTCACCAGTGCAGACCAATGTGAAAATTCGAGAGCATTTCCATCATGTGAATTCAAATGAGCGAAATGCAAATGTCTAATAGTCAATTCCAGTCTGGACTGCACTTCTAGAGTTCAGACTGCCGTTTCCAAAGGAAGTCATATTTTACTTTCCTGGTGCAGGAATTACCAAAAAAATTGCCATATCAAATGTAGACTGTATTACCATCAAAATTAATCCCTTGTCATAAAGTTGTAATCTCTTATAAACTCTCTGTAGCCCATTAAGCTAAACCTTTCTCAGAAATCAGCTGGCAGAAGGAGATTCCCCTGCTTCATCCATAGCAAACAGTGGGTAGGCTGCTTACACAGGCTATTGAGAACTTGCATTAAAATACAAGTTGTGTCTGCAGTTATTTAAAATTGTGTTTTCTGCACACTTTGTCTATTTATTTGACTATACAAGTGGAGTAAGAAGTCATTTTTCCATCTACTTTATTTCCTTTTCTTTGGAAAAGTATTCAGCCAAAGAGCGAGCACGAGAATGACACCGAGGCTGAGCAGGTAGCACACCCTCCTAGGACAGGAGAGATCTGACTTTCACTCTCCAGTGTAAGAAAGGTTTGCTATGTACTGTTTCAACTGTTACGTACTGTTTAACTCTTCCTGCTCTTCTCAGTTAAAGACTTAATGCAAAGGTATTTTAAAAAGACAAACTGAAAGAATCTCATGCCAGAATATCATCCAACTTGTGGAGAGAGTCAATGTCTTCAGAAGGGTATCTCACTTCAAGCAAAGAAGAGATTTTAAGTAACGTTATCTCCACATAGTATGGGTCATCTAATCTAATCGTAAGAAGAAAATGGCCAGATCTGTCATCTTTTCCCAGTGTCTGTACTAGGCTGAACCTGGTAGGTGTGCTCAGAGAATGCCTCTGTCAGCAGAGGCCACATCCCTCATTTGCCAATCCTGATGGGACCTGCACTTCAGATTGTCTGGCCAGAAGTGGGCATTTACTGTATCCTTATTATAAAGAAACACTTTGAGGACAAATTGTCCCTTATGATACACATCCCTTGTTAAGAGAGCAATCTTTCAAAACGGAAAGGACTGCCCTGTAGTTGCTATCCTGACAAAATGCAGATCTCCTCTCCTTTCAAACTATAAAGGCTGTTCTCTGTCAAAGGACATCCTTTCTGTGATTGTCAGATGTATGCAAATAATCTGCATGTATTCTTAGTATGATTTGTAACATTCTTAAGAAGTAAATTTTTGGGGATTGTTCATTTGGCTATCAAAGAATGTAGCTGTAGTTACTAGGGTAAAGTTGTCCCTAATCGTTTTCTTCTGATGCTTTATCAGATGTGAAGTAGAAAAACAAAGTTCTGGTACAACACAGTAGCCCAGACATTCATCTTCAGCAGCACTGTAGGTTTGCAGACAGTGAGAAGTTTAAGTGAGTCTCACAGGAGCTACTACAGCAGCTGAGAGAAGATCCACTGGTGCTCCTCAGGAAGTTCCCACCATCTATAGCTCTAAGTTTGGGGCAGACTGGCTTGTCACCTATAGCCTAAGATTTAGCTATGATTTATTCAGTTTTTCCAAACTTCGTAGCTTAAAGGTGTACTTCTGCCTAATACCATAAGCCATTTAGACATCAAAAAGTTTAGTGAAAGTGAACAGAAAATACTTTCAGGACAATTACACCTAGCACAGAAGATCAGTTCTTTCTCCTTCACCAAGCACCTTTCTAGCATACACTACCCTGTGAAGATATAGATGTGTTGCTGGATGGCTAAAAGGCCTCAGCAGGACAGGGGCTCCAGCGAGGAGGCTCCCTTGAAGGAGGAATGTGGCG
>NW_010175589.1:7941-19883 GCF_000695765.1 Mesitornis unicolor
GTGCCCACCTCAGGGGTGCAGGTTCTGTTCCACGCAGCCCTATTTCTAAGATGACAGATGACTTTTCTGGTCTTACATTGATCGTGTGGTAGGTTCTCCCTCCTTCTCCCAAAGATTTGGTGATCCTCTTACACTGGTTATTTTTTGGGAAGCATTTGAACTGACCTTTATTTCACCCATGCCTCAGGAATGAGATCATTTTTAAAATGCCATATAAAAAAAAATTCAACTTCATTCTGGGAACCACGATGGGGTGATGATACAGCAAGGATATTTACAGCAGATCAATGAATCTGTCTAATTACTATCCTCTAATTTAGAGGATTTGCTGCTACAATTGGAGGCAGACTACTGGTGGATTGTTCTTCCCTGTTTAAGACCTAGAGCTACATATGTCACATTGTGAAAATGTGATACGAAATTGATTCTAAAAAATTGCCTTCAGATTACTCACCAGAAAGCAATTGGAGTCAGGCCAGGAGCAGATGGCAACTCAAAAGGCAATCCTCTTCCTCCTCAAGAAGTACTATTGCTTTGTACTTCAGTAGCAGTACTGATCTGAGAAACCTGCTGCCTTTTACAAGCAGTAACAAATGTAATGTTGTAGTGCCCTGGTATCACAGTGAGTAGGATTTCTCTGCCTTAACACATGGGAGAACTGATGCATGTGGAAGTTAGGTTTACACCATTCCCATGCCCACAGTTTTCTGAGAGATCCCATTCGCCATCTGAAGAAAAATCAGCATCTAAAATCCCACCATTCTGCCACAAGCTTGGCACTCAAACATCAAGCACTTGAAATTAAAGGATGCTAATTAGAGGCAAAGCTATTGGCAAAAAGAGACTTCTTCAAGCCCTGGACATAGCAGGACCAGGACCCAGAACGGCTCAGGCCTGGGTTGTGCTGTGTAGGCCCATGGGGAGTACCCAACTACTCCTGAAACTACTTGCCAACACAAAGCACCTCTTGGACAAGTTAAGCAGTTGTTTAAAGTGGAAACTGAAATTCTGAAAGCAAATACCAGCTAGGCGCTACACCCTGTAGCACAGCTGGATACAGAGAACTTGCTAAGATGGCAAAACTCTCCACAAACAGGCAGGCAGTTTGCTTCCCTAGCCAGGGCCAAGAAAACTCTTTGGTAATGAGAGAAACGTTTTTACAATGGAAAAAGCAGGAAGATTTTCTTACTTCTTACACTGATACAGTAATGAATACAGTCATGATATTGAAATGTGAAGAATTTCAGCCCAAATGTTGGGGGATGGTATAAATAAAGTTAATTTGAGAGTGGGAGAGAGCTTGCATACTTCTCAGACCTTATTTTATAAGTAGTGAGGTCAAAAGCAAAACCCTCAAGCGTGAACAACATTGGGCACACAGCAAATAACTCTGCTGTAACTTACAATGCGTATCCGCAACAGCACAGCTTAACTGGATATAAACTATAGAAGTGGAGCTAGAAAAACATGTATCAGCCAAATGTTATCTTCAGGTGTATATTGTGTGAAATATGCTTTGCAAAGCTCACAATACTATTTAGGTTGATTTGGGATCTTTGACATGATTTGAAGTAGGGATTCAGCTTGCAAAGATTTTATTTCGTGCTTATGGAAGGGTGATTTCTCAGGGTTTTGAAAGTTATCTCCTTCAAAACAAAAAACCTTTTTTGTTTCTTTACCATGTAGGTTAGCAAAGGAGAAGAAGAAAGCTGAACCACTGGAAAACCACATAGAAGACAAAAAATACAAGTTTCTGGAGAGACAAATCACCATTTTCAACTAGCAGCTCAGAAAGTTAGTATGCAAAGAACAAATACACTTTTTTGTTAAAAAGGCATTTTGCTTTATAGAATTTAATTAACATATTAATCTGAATGCATTTCAGTGCTGACACTCATACTCTGACTGGCAACTTTTCAAGAAAGCAGGCTATATTATATGCAATTCTGGTCCCAGTGAGGTCAAAGTGCAAGTTCAAGACATTATTTGATTTCTTAATCTCTAAACTCTGAAACACATATTGTACAGTTAATATTCACTTTTTATTTTAATTGCTTACATCCAAATATTTTAATTGTTATTTATTTCTAGGAAGCTGCAGTGAGATACGTTGAGGTCTTTAAATTTTTTGTCTACTTAAAACCTTCCCACATGTTATGGCAATGAGTTAGAACACCTTTCTATTGCCATGTGTAGACTGACCTAAAGTTAAGAAACAGCAAGAAATAGAAGTATTTCTCCAGGACAGTAAAACACTACCTAATTGCAAGTTTGCAGAAAACAAGCAGTAGCTGACCTAAAATACTAGTACTGAAACTTGTGGTTAGGTAGCCGTGGTATTTTCAGCGAAAATTCATTTCATTCAGACGCGTAGAGCACTGGCTGGGGAACATGGCCCCCATCATAAGAAAATGCAGGTATCCAGTATCACATGATAATCATACACAGCTATATAATTTCAACATCACGTCATGTGCATTCCTGTTGCATAACCAAGCATGAATATCTCAGGGAAACACCAGTACCTGTATCCTATGGTAGAACAGAGACTTTGGGGCATGCTGGAAAGGAATCAAGAGGGAGCAGCATGTGTCCTGGATATACTGGTAAAAACTCCTGATGTGGCCAATAAGGTACGGGATGTGCATCCAAGTTCTAGGGATTGATTCAAAGCACAACATTTTTGAGTCACACCATGTCACAGCAGAGCAAGCATCACATTTAAAGATGAGACTGCTGGTGCAGAACAGAGCTGATGTGGAACTGGAAGGCATAGTGAAAGCCACGCTTTGACTGTCATGAAACTTTGTTCATTTAGCAGATAGCATTCACATACTCAGACATACTTCCAGCCTATATTATTTGCTATATCAGCATATTCAGTGTTGCTTACACAAAGGAAGTAAATTGTCTTCTGTGACCGGCAAAAATCCCAGTCTCCCTTTCTCCTTCAAAAATACAGAGGCTAGTAAACAGTAGCCCAACATCCTAAGTCCCATTATTTGTATTACAACAGTTCTCAGGAACTCTGATGGCATGACAGAAAGTCATTGTGCTGGTCAAACCATGGAAAACATTTCATTAGCTGATAGAGCTATTAGCTGTTCTCCATCTCATTAGGTGCACCCCACCATTGAATACCCCATAATTGAACTTGACCTCGAATGCAATCGTAAGAAGTCAAGCTGTTCTCACTTTCTTTGGCAGGAGGATTTTGCAACATAGCTCCACTGCTGTAAACTCATGATACAGACATTAGACTCTGCATTAAATAGAGTCTTGAATGTATGATGACACTGGCTTAGCTGTATCTGTGCAATCTGGCCCTACTGAGTCCTAAGGACCACTGTTAACAGCAGAACTGGCTGGGACAACTTGGGTGATCAGGCCACTAACCCTCTAATTGCAGGTAGTCATGGCAGGCTACTCTGAATACTTTTGGAATTCTATAATCTAATTCAGTCTTAAGAAATTCTCCTACTTAGCATACAATCCCTTTCATGAGCTTATCAAGCTGAATGATAGAGCAATTTAAGTTATTTGTCTCCCCTCAGTTACTCTCAATTAGAAAACTGTATCAGAATTGCACTCTTCAGGTAGTATGCAACCATATTCTAATTTCCAGCCTAAATATATTCACAGCCAATCTTATTTCCTTCTTGCCACCATTTGTCTGTCTGGTCTATTTGTGACTCAGTCCTCATTTATGACTCACCAGTGTGCAAGATAAGATTTGTGGCTTAGCGAGTGGCCTAATTGCCCAAGTGATGATTATATTAGAAATGCTCAAAAGGAAACATGTGAGTGCCTTTCTTAAAGTCCAATTAAGGAAATATATTTACATCTAAACAACTCTAAATAAAATTTTTAAAATCTATTTGACCTGGAGTTTCGTCGCTAAATATTTATGCTATGTTTGCTAATTACTGCAGTAGTTTTCTCCCTGATCCTCTTGTTCGACGTGCTTGAGGAAAACAGCAAAGCAGTGTCGATTATATGATTACACTTTCTCCGCTTCATTACCCTCCAGTTGTGGGAGTGACCAGCTTTCGTGATGTCTCTGCTAGACTGTGGTTCAGATGAGCTTGGTGAAGCCGAGGGTATGTGGGCAACTTGGCAGAGCAGCTGGAACAAATGGCAGAAGTTATCTTTGCTCTCCTGTCCAAGGGAGTATGCTCTGGCTTTGGTTTGTCAGCTCTGCCCCATTAAGGTCCAGCTGGAATTTCAGCTGCTTCTGGATGTTGGGATAACAAGCAGTGCACAACAGCATTTTTTTAAACTGGGCTTAGATCTCAGTCCTGCAACACACTAATCATTCTGGGATTGAAGGCTTGTAAGAGCAAAATTAAAAGGTCATAGCCTGTCTGGAGAAGAACATTTTAGTAGCAGTTATTAATTTTATAATTCTTGCAGTACAAGCTTTAGTGGCAGATGAGTTCTCCATTGTCCTCAGCACCATAAAAAGTCAGAACAAATGGCCAGTTCTTGTCCCAGAGAAGCTTACATTTGGTGGGGAAATAGAAAACATTTTCTTGGAAGATGCTATCTTGTTTTGTAGCAGCCTATCAAATCCCAGTTTCTGCTTTGCTATCCACCATCAAATTCATGAGTGTTATTTTGGGCTCGATCCTCAGCTGGCACAAATCAAACATCGTGCTGAGCCGTGCTGATTTATGCTTGCTACGTCACTTCAGTGAAGACAATGAAGTTACGCCAACTGACATCAGAGCAGGATCTAGCCTTCAGATACTGTCAGTGCCATTTAGTGCCACCCTTCTGTTTCCACATCTTCCTTACTGTGGGGAGATTATTCTGGCTGACTGCAACCAGGAGCCAAGTGCGACTCGGCTCCCCCCTGCACCCAGCCTCCTCCCCAGCTTGTTAATTCCCGGAGGAATGGGGGTGTGGGAGGGGAGAAGATCCGGCCCTTTAGAGGTGGTTCCATTTATAAATATTGACTTTAATGTTAATTTCATGTAGTTGCTTGTAAAAGTCTTTTCAGCTGAAGCAGAAGGCATGCTGCAGATGGCAAGGATATTTTTCACAGTTTTTATGGTGGATAACAATATACTTGACATTTTGCTCATTAAATGTGAGCCCTGGTATGTGAGTAAACATGCTAGGCATCTGCGCTCTAAAATTACCAGTGTAAAAAGCGACAACTCAAATGTTTCAGTCAATAAATGTACAGCACAGAAGCAACATTCAGCAACTTTCTGAAAGCTGTGTGCAAGGCGAGGACTGAGTTTGCAGTATTACATGGAACACTCTAGAACCAACAAGGAAGAAATAACATATTGCTTTACAGTCCAGACTTTGCAGGGAGAGGATTACATCCAAAACTCTCTAAAGTCAATGTAAACACGTGGTAGACCATACCCATCAATTTGTGATTCTAGAGGAAATAACATGTGCATAGTCAAGACATGAAACTACATTGGAAAGAAAGGAGGGTAACCAGAATGAGCTGAAAAGGTAGAAGAGGTGGTCTTTGGAGGGAAAGGCAGTTTGTCATTGGCAGGAAAAGTAGACTGGGACAAGAAGGGGCAGAAGGACAGATACGTGGTGCAGTGTGGGTGGTTGTGATGAGTGACCAACCAACACGAGATCAAAGAGAGCAGTGGCACAGGACTGGCTCTTCTTCTTTCTACCATTGGAGCTTTTCTGGTCCCCATCTTCAGGTTTTGACACATTCTCAAAGAAATGAAAAAGAGAAGGGATGAAAACTCAGATGGAAAGAAATGCTGGAAGAGTAAGATAGCTACAGAATCTTAAGCTAGTTTATGCTTTTTACTTGTCTTTTAAACATTCCAGAGATGTTACCTTGAGATGGCTGCAATTCTAAGTAGTAGTGAAATAAAACATAACTAGAGAAAAACAAAATTTAGCTTAGGACATCTTGTGATGTTCACAACTCCAGGCTCTTCCAGAAACCAGTACCATTTAGGCAGAGACAGCAAGTTCAAATTTAAAAAATAAAGGCTATCTAGATAAAAGTAAGAGGAAGACACATGCCTCATAGTTTTATCATGGATTTAGTATGTGTTTTGGCATGTTTCTTCCTGAGAAGACAATCAATTTGTTATTTAATTCTGTATGATGAAAATGGGTGTGAAGAAAGTGAGACTCACCATATGATATTGTGATTTATTTGAAAAAGACCAGGAGGATTAAGGTAGTGCTAACTTCTTTGTTATCCTTGCTCTCTCATGGCAGTATTTTCTCCCTCTCCCTCCAAATAAAACTCCTCAAAATATTTTATTACTTTCAGGGAGTCAGCTCCTTGGTATACCACATCATGATTTTAGAGATACTTATAAAATGAAAAGATTTGAAAATCAAGCTGAAATGCAAACTCTGATATGAAGTTGACTACACTACTTTTGACTATAGTAGAGGGTTCTACCAACTGAAGCAGCGGATAAACTCCCATTAATATAAGTGAAAATGAGATCAGATCCATAATTGACCAAACTAAAAGAGAACAGATGGATTTTACTCAACAAAAGTAAATATGCACAATCTTTGCACTTTTAGACCCACTTAGTCATCCAGTCTAAGAATCCTCATGCTCAAACCATGTTAATATTTTGGATTTTTTCTATACTTTCAGAGCAATGAGAACCTGAATGAAAACAAAAGCAAACAACCAAATCCTGGATTTGTTACAGAACAGTTTTAGCAAGTGGCAGTCTCACATACCACACTTGGCAAGATTCAAAGAATTACTGAAATCCCAGAATGGGGTAAGTTAATTTGCATAATAAGGTGTACATTGGGACATCTTCCTCATATTTGAGAGTCTGTCCCTAAAACATCTTAAGCTCTCTTCTTAATTACTTCTTTCTCAGAGGTAGGCACCAACCCTTTTATGTACAATATCAAAGTCAAGAGGGATAACTAGCACACTGTAGTTATGAAGGGTCCAGAAAATACTGACAGGTAGGTATATAATTTATGCTGAAGAAATCAAATATGTAGCAAGATCAGCCTGGTCAGATTCTTGCTGAAGGTTTAATATCAGATCTGATGGAGCAGTGGTCACCATACCAGGTTAACCAGCTGTACAGATGTCTGCATCAAGGTGTACAAAGTCCTAGAACCTGATATCACCTTAAAAGGGGTGTGAGACAAACAGTGATAAACAGAAAAAAGGATGAAGGGAGCAAATGTGCAGTAAATTAAACAGACCTCAAGACTGAACTGAAACCCACTAAATAAATACATTAATTCAGTCATACATTTTTCCTGAGTCTGATGTTTGTGCAGTAGTGTGAATTGAATCTCTGAAGATCCCATTGAAATCAATCCCATAAAATCTGTTGAAAGAATATTTTTTTCCTTCCTTTGTCCCCATTAGCTTCAGGAACCATCAGGTAGGTCGCCCAGAAACCTGAAGGAGCATCTCATACTTCAGGTATCACACAAACTTTGCCAATTCAAACATGCTGAATTTGGATTAATATGGCTTCTGTTTTGTGTTACATATCCAGAACCAAAGAGCTGAAGCAAGAGAATCTGGGGAGTGGAAGAAACACATCATTGCTATCCCACTTGTAAATACACTACTGCTGCTGCTCTGAGCAATCTCTGCACCTGGAGTAACTCTGGAAGGCAGGAGGTGTTACGGCCACTCACCGAGGGAGGATTTGATGTGATGAAAGGTGACAGGATCTAGAATTTGTGTGTGATGTCCCATTTTTCTATAAATGCTCATAATCAGTTTGTTGTGATAAATTATCTGTTCCACTCTTAAATGCTATCAGGCCATACATCCTCATTCAGCAGGGAATGAATAAGTTCACATGTTCAGTATTAATATATTCCTTAGCTGACACCAGGGCATTCAGAGCATGAGACGTTTATTCCAGATAGATAGAAGAGAGATATTTCCAATTAGTCCTAACAAGCAGACTTGACATTATGACATAGATTCTATAATTTAGAAGAAACTGTGAGTAGTAAGCTGTGGCATCTGCTCTGCATTTGTTAAAAAGAAATCATAGATACTTGTAAGGCAGAACTGCAGAGGTTTTGCTAGCAAAAAACTGGACACGCTACTAGCATGGTCTTTATATGGTAAATATTACTCACATCCCTAAGATCCTGTGAAGCCTGAATGGCACTATTTCTGTATCACAGAATCACAGAATATTAGGAGTTGGAAGGGACTTTGAAAGATCATCTAGTCCAATCCCCCTGCCAGAGCAGGATCACCATTCTGGTGATGGTGTGCTGTGACATAACAGCAAACTCAAATAAAGCAACTCCTTTGGTGATAAAGCATTTCTAACTGAGAGTCCAGAGTCTCGCTCAAGTTGCCACATTTAACATATCGCCAAATACCAGTCGATAGGGGATTGCCATTTGCCAGCCTGCAACAAATCCAAGGTACTGCAGCAGCTTGAAATGCCTCCACAAGACAATAGACACAAGTTCTGGATCTGTTGTAATAATGTTGGAAGAGAGATAATGTGCCATCAGAAGTAAACAGTGCAGTCATTCAGGGGTCAGCATCCATTCCTGAACATGGCGAGCATGTGTCCTTTGTCCATACCAACACCACCCTTCTGAATGGCTAATGGGAAAAGGTTGTCTTTGTCATTTTGCCACACAAAATGAATTCAGTGCTGGTTTTCAAAATGCCTTCTTTTTTGCACCTGTGATGCTTTTCTGTGGCTACACCATGAGCCCAGATAAAGTGAACAAGTAATGATTGGTGTATCTCCATAGGACTAGTGGCATATCTGTCTTACCACTGAGTCAAGCATGTATAAGGACTCTCTCATACTAAATATGCATTAACTAGATGCATATTTGTAGGTAAGTACAGTCAGTACGCATCACAGGCATTCATTTTCCTGGAAGGAAAATGTTTTCAGTTTCTGGACAGAGTATCTGTATTTGCCAATTCCATGACTGAATTTGGTCTTGCTAGGAAGTTGATCTAGCTGGCTATTTTCAGAGTCCCTGAAGAGAGTGGTGCTGCAGGTCTGGTAGCATGTAGCACCTGACCGACTGGGCCTTTGAGCATAGCAGTGGTGGCTCTGGATCAGACAGAGACGTACCAGCCCTGTGTCCTACCTGTGAAGGCAGCCAGTACATAGATGCTTGTGGGAGAGCATAGCAGCAGGGTAAGCACAAAATATTATTTCCTTCAGTAGTTCCCTGTTCTCCAGGTTTTCCGTCTCAGGGATTCCCTGCATCAGAGTTATTTTCTTTTAATTGAATGTATTTGACAATCACTTTTTGAACCCATGCAACGTATCTCTGTCTATTTTAAACCTGTTGCCTGATATTCTTTTTTGATGTCCTCTGGTTATGATATCAGAAAAGAAATCAAACACCATTCTGTCCACCTGTTCTCTGCCCTGTTAGTCATCTCTTGCTTTGAAAGAAGGGGTCCTTGGTGGAGTGGATCATGAGATGTTCTCTCTGCTGCATCTCTCCCTTGTTCAGGCCTTCCTACACTGTTTGAATGATTGTGCACCTGGCTGCCCCTGGTGAGAGAAGCCTCTTATCTAGCTCCATTTTTTTACTCACCGCTACTTCTTAATTTCACATGCTGGGAGAAGATAATCTTTCTAGCCAGATAAAGCCAGAGCAAGCATCATAGGAAAAGAGAAGGAGATGGGATGAAAGAAGGGAGCGAATTTCAGAAAACATGCCAGAAATGGGGAAATCTTAGCACAGGCTCCCTTTTAAGGGCTTTCTGTATGGCAAAGCGAAGATGGAGGAAATGCAGCAGCTCCTTTTCCCTAACCCCGATCTACAGCTGTGGAAGAAGGCATTGCAAACTCATTACAGTTTATCAGCTCCCAGCATGGACTCTTTCTGTTGATGGGTATCTAAAGAGGGAGTCTGGAATAGGTATCCAGGGAAAGTGCTGTGAGATCTGTGCAGGGATGAAAAGAGGGACAAGACTATCCGGATGTATTCGCCTTGAGGTCTGCACCGTGCAAGGACCTATGAATTAAAGAAGGATGTGGGTTAAGCCGTATCTCTGAATGAATTTGCTCTCTTATGGAAGTTGCCATCACTCAGAGCAGAAAGGAGCCTTTCACTACAGGACCTGCTAGGTCTACACTACCCTACATCCATGCCAAAGCAAACATTATTCCCACAGGCCCCTCGGCGGTACGTGAGGAGTACAGTTTCAAACCTCCCCTGCTCCAACCACTTTGGGCACCAAATGTGAGACTGCAGGCCAGCTTCTCAGCTGGTTCAGGCTGGCTCAGCTCCTTTGAAATCAATGGAGCTCCACTGCCGTGATCTAATTGGGAGTTTGGCCCAATATCCAGCCTTCAGCTCTTTAAGAAGGCAAGTTGTGAGTGTTTTTACCTGTTGCAGATGTCCCTTTTTTCCCCCTTCTGTTCTCCCCCCTTTCCCTCTCCCTGGTGCAGCCATGTCCCCCTTGTCCCCTAAGCTACTAGAGCTCATATAGAGGGCATTGTTAGTTACACTATACAGGGGGTGAAAAGCACTAAATCATGGGTTAGGAAAATAAAGCTCTTACCCTGCAGCAATCAGAGGGAAGCAATACTTCACCACCGAAACACAGTATGTGCAATGGTGCATTTTAACTGGATTCCAGGGCACAGAAATATTTGCAGCTCTCAATCCTAAATTATACTCACATCCAATATCTCGGATTTTCATATTATTCAAACATAAAACTGTCACCATGTACATTTGGGCCTTAAATTATGTAGAGATGATATTTTATTGCATTGAATTTGTTTCGCATCTCTGTGGAAACCTGGCAGCCACCCTACTGCCGAAGTCCAAAGGGCCAGTGACAATTTAGGAAAAAGCTGAGAAACAATCCAAGAAAACAAGCTACATATGCTTCGTTATCTAATTGCTTTCTGTAATATTGCAGGGAAAAAATCATGGAAGGGAGCATGATTAAATAAAAACTGACCTTGAGTAATTTGAGTGCTAGACCAAGCAGCAGCATAGGATATTTTCACAGAAATTGACCTTCACCCCGATTAGGTTCCTGTTTGGGGTAGAGCTAACTCACTTACGAGATTGCATAAGCTGTGTCTAAGTGGTAGCACATCAGACTGGGGGAAAACAATGAGTTGTCACTCCTCTGCAGCTATGGTGTGGGTAAAGACAGGCACGTGTGGTGACCTGGGCTTTTGGTGAGCAAGGAAAGCACTGCAGAAGTTTAGGACTTGGCTGTGCCTTCTTCTCCAGTGGTAGCTGCAGAGGTGTGTGCACCCAGATGGGCAGTCACAGTATCCCCTTAGCCCACCTGGGTTGGAAGAAGCGGTGCTAGAGAGGAAGGTAAGGTGAGAGGAGGTGGGGGCGGGCCCTTTCTGACATCTCCAGGTGTCACAGCAGTAGCCAGAAGAGGACATGAGCTCAAACATCTCTCCCTTGGCATAAAGACGTGACCCCACCTCACCTCCACAAGCAGCACAGCTCTTCTCCTGCACACAGCAGAAGCCAATCTATGAAGACGACATTCTTAAGCCATCCAGAAGGCAAACCTGCTGTCTGCATCTGGGAGTGTGTGCCAGACCACGTGGCTTTCACCCCTATGTTTTATCTGAGCTGGCATATCATGCCCAGTGTGAAATATGATGGGAAATTACACTGCATGACGGGTCTTGTGGTTTGCTTGTTGGGGTATGTATGTGTCCTAAACTCTGAGAGGGGGAGAAAGAAATCATACCTTAAAATAAAAAAAAAAGACAAGAATTTCATTATGACTAGACTGTGATAAAGTAAAAAAAAAAAAGGCAAATGAGACAAATAATGTATAAACACCTCTCAAGAACATTTCCTCCAGAGCAATAGAAAATTTTGTTAGCTGATGTTAATTTTCATGCTTCTGTGGGAGAAGTGAAAAAGGCATGCTGAAAGTGATATTTTTGAGATGCCACTAATGAAAATGCAGCATAAAAGTAGCACCTCAATTCTGTGTTCCT
>NW_010175589.1:19914-20398 GCF_000695765.1 Mesitornis unicolor
CTGCTGAAGAACACACTTTTTCTGCTCAGATTTTTCCTGTCTCTGCACTTTGTGCACACAGCTATTGCCAAGTTCCCACCGACTTTCTGAGGCTAGCATGCCTAGCCGTTGTCAAGACTATTTCCCAAGCTACGCTTCATACAACCAAGTTGCTCTAGCAGGGACCCATCTTCTTTTTCTTGCCCTTACTTTTGGTTTTTACTGAACCCTACCACAGATAAGCAACTGTCTTATTGGCATCCTCATGAATCATGAAGGGACAAGGTCCCCAACAGGTCAGATGCTGCCTGGAAACTCTACCTGCTGGCCCAGGGCTCCCTCTGAGCCTGCTTCACGTTCTCTGTTTAAGTGGTTCTCTCTGAGGGCGACTGCAGGCATTTCTCCCATTATTGGCTCCCTGTACTTCCTGTGTTCAGCCGTAGCCTCCTCAGATGCTACGCTTCTGAACAACTTCTCTTCCCACTAAGTTCCCACCCTTCCAAGC
>NW_010175589.1:20429-66520 GCF_000695765.1 Mesitornis unicolor
CTTAGTGTGTCCTTGCTCCCCACAATTTCTATTTTGAGGGTGGAAGGCTCCCTGCTCACCCCCACCACCCCCTTCCACCTTCAAATTGGGGTTCTGAGGGAACAGGAGAAGGTACCTGAGCTTCCCTCCATCCCTGCTGCACCCCTGCAGAACCAGCGCTGTGCCCGGCAGATCCGCCTGTCCCCTGGTGCTGACCCACACCGTCTCCCTGGTGGAAACCCCTATTCTCATTGCAGAAGAAGAGCATTTCCACGTCTGCTGGTCTGCACTTCCCTTGCTTCTCCCCAGAACGAGTGTAACTGTGGGGGAGGGAGGCACAGAAAAAGCACTCCCTGCCACACGGAGGTTTTGCAAGCACTTCGTGCTTTTGTTATATAAAATTTTAAGAGTGGATTTGCAAATATTCAGCACTGTTGTCGCATCTACAAATGTGGAAAGGCTCTGAAAGCTGAACCCTGGGCCCAACACATATCAGAGTAGGAGAGGAAGGGGGAAAGAACATGTGTAAATCTATTAAGCATACTTTGTTGTCTTCATAGATATTTGTATGTAGAGCACATATATTTGTGAAGTGTAAAACCCCAGTAAAGGAATGGCCTCAGAAAGATGTCTCTAGATGCATATTTATTTTTTTTAAGAGAGCACATAGCTATAAAACTCTCCAGGTCAATTTTTTATTATTATTTTATTAGACTGCCTGTGCATTTCTTTGCAAAATGAGCTAATAAAGCTAAGAAAACTGATGACACTGGGGCTTGGACAGCTATCAGAGGAACAGAATAAAGTATTAGTGTAGGGAGAGAACTGAAACATTTCCAGAACTCCATTAACAGAATGAGAAGTGGTTTCAGAGAAGATGAGCTTCTATATTAGGAAAGCTTTAGTTATTTCCTCTGAGATTCTGCCAGTCCCATGGGAGAAAGAAAAGGCAGTGGTGGGGGTAGGAAAAGAAGAGCAGCAAAGAGGCAGGGATTGAGAGGATGATGTGGGGAAAAATACTTTGCCACTGTTTACTCAGGAAAAAAAGGGATCTTATCTGAGCATGAGAAGAGCTTTCTTTAAGAAGCACCTGCCACAGGGTTCTCCTGTGGTCTCCCAGGATCAGGATCAGATGGGAGACAATGGTTTTCGTCCCTCGAATCAGTGGGGCAGTGTGAGCATGGAGGGATTGCACCACCCACCTACACACACCCACACCACCCTGCAAACACAGCGGCAGGGATGTGAAGCTGTAAAGAAAACACACGCACACACACCACACACACACACACACACACACACACACACACACACACACAATTAAAGACAAGAACAGCCAACATCTGTTGATAAGATCTGCTGCTGCAAGATGTGTTTACAATAGCTGAAAGAGATTAGAAGAAAATTTCTACTTCTCCCCACTTACTTGCAACGTTTGACAGCTCTCTTGATATTTTAAGTTTCAGTGTCTTTACTCTTTATAAAGTTAGTCGGTTCTCCTATTCACGACACTGTGCAAAAGAAAACAAAATTTAGAAAGACAGACAAATACGACTGTAGCCCCCTCCCTCAAAAAACTGGATGGTTTTGCAAGTAATCGTATTTCTAGTTCACTCTTTGAAGAAGAAAAAGGGAATTTAATTTCTAGTTGATGTATTTTATGTAGGAAAGAGGATCTACAGAAGAAAAAAAACCTTACAAAAATGCAAGAAGCATGGAGGTAAGAGTTGGAAACGGCTTACTATAGTAATAGAGAGATCATAATTTGCTGTACAATCAAAGTGTGTCACCATAATTAACACCTATGAAATATCAGCCTCTGAGCCTTCTCCAGTCTCACTGACAGCTTCCCTCTGCCTTGGTTACCCACACTCATTGATGTGTTCATCGGACAGGGATAAATTTATGGCTTTGTTTACATGGATGCAAGCCACCAGACAAGCTGCAGTGGTATCTCTGCAATCAACACATCAGTGTATGGCGCAAGGAGAGATGCAAACAAAATATGATAGGAAGTGCAGCAGCTCAGCATACAAAAAGCCTTCCCTTATGCTGCAAAATAGCATAGGCTGCTGCAAACCCAGAACAGAAAATCCAATCTCTCTGTGGTCACCATGAGGGACCTGACATCCAACAAGAACTGCAGGACCCAGAGATGAAACTGATGTATAAGGTCCCAGGCTTCTGATGAAGCATTTTCCACCCAGTCCTTAGAGTACCTCAGCTGAATACTAGTAATGGCCCTGGTTTTCAGCTACATGTTGAGCTACTCCCAGCAGCAAGGGCATTAATTAATTATTTCTCCCACTTGCCTAGGAAAGAGAACAAAGACAAGTGCTGTAGGATGCTATGGAGGAATGCAAATACAATACTAAAAGAATCAGCACAAGAAAGGTGGGATTTAATATGTGGGCTTATGTCTGTCCTTGTTAAAGACGAGGCAAAATGTGCTGCTATAGATGTGTAAGGGAGCCCATCAGAGTAAAGGCAGAACTATGCATCAGCCAGAGCTGTAAAGGGGAAATTCTGACTGAGTTTTTGCTCGAGTGGCTGCTTGAACATAGTATACGTTTTTCAGCCCTGCTTCGATGCAGATGGACTGGATTTGACATCTTCTGGAAAGAATCCATGTATCTTCTTCAATTACGCAACCTCTGGGTGACCATGAAGCTCTGGTCTGATGTGGTCTCTGTGTTGTTCATCACTATATATCCTCATAATTTCTGAAATTCTTTTCAGATGTCAACAACTCTAATGTCTTCCAGCCATCAATGAGTGGCCCCAGAACGAGAGGCTTCATTCTCCACCCAAATCTGGAGCCAGACAGCATGACTTTAAACTCGAGAGATGGAAGAGTCCCAGTTTTCCCAGGCTGGTTCACAGTTCAGTGGCAGACTACCTGAAAAGGCTACGCAGGGGAAATGGAAAACAGTTTCTTCCTTGTATGATGATTATTTCTTAGACCCTGCAGACTTTACATATTTGTGTTGCGTTGTGGTTAAGTCCTTGGACAACCTCAGTAACTTGTCATCTAGATTCTGTGGCAGTTTTTAGGAACTTCCCACTAAAGGCCTTTAGGTGGAAGGGCATTCCCTCCAAAGCCTCTTCCACTTGTATCCACTGGAAAACTCTCCCTACCCTCAGCTATAAACATTTATGTAAAAGAACAGACTTTGTTCCTTCTTGTCTTTATAGGAGTTAGAAGGGCAAGCAAATTGCAGGTCTTTTCACACATTGCAAAGAAGAGAGCAGGTCCAGGATATTCTTGTTCCAAACAGACGTAATCATAGAGGTTTTTGCAACAGCTATTTATTTTTATCCCTAGCTTACAATTAGCTAAAAGGACTCTGTGTACAAAAAAAGGTGGTCCAGCAGAGAGAATAGCCATATCTAGGAGGATCTCTTCCCCTGTATTAGTAAAAAGCAGTTCAAATCTACCTGATCAGAAAAGAAAATCTCCAGAATAGGAGATTTGAGGTGGTACTAAAACTCTGAGCATTAAACCTTACTAGTCCCTCTAGACAACTAAAGGAAAGGTCTTTTTCTTTATTCCTGATAATAACTGTTTATATCAGATAAAATCTCTCCACTGGATCATATGATTTTGGTAGTAGGATAATCAGAGGTAAATGCAAGTCAATGGAAGAATAATTCAGGCAAAATCAAACAGGTGAGTTTTTCAGTTTTTCGTTTACTGCTACACATCTAAACACTACATACACTTAAAAGATACTTTAATATTCACCTCAAATAGCAAATCCTTATGCTTCTGGTATCCTTGTGCTTTATAAAGCTCCTATGAAAGTGCATAAGAGATTTTCCTTCCCTTTTGGTGGAAGCAAGGGCAACCCCCTGTAATTTACAGAAACAAATCTGGGCTCCCTCCCTCACGATCAAGCACATTTTCTGAGCAGATAGCTGTCCTCATTTCCCTAGGCAGTTTTCTGACAGACAGGGAGCAGTGTACCCGTATGCTCCTCAAGCTTCTTTTCATTAGTGTGTCTAGGAGTTTAATATTACATGGTGCAGCGAGTTCATTGGGAACAAAAGTGCAACCAACATATGCGTGAGCTCTGTCCTATCACGTAAGCCAGGTTATAATGAATCACACATTTACAGCCTAGTAAAACCCTTGCACTGTCTGCCTTATTTTAAAGCTTGGGTTTGAGGCATATAGGCTTTGCATTGTCCTTTAGGAGGAGTAAAAATTGATTGCTCTCTTTATTAGCCTTGCAAAGCTGCTCTGACACCAGGTTCCTGGACAGTGATGTGCTGGGCAGCACTCAGCACAGCTGGGAAGCAGTGGTTCAGAAATAACTTCAAAGTCTATTTTCCTTCCATCTTGGGGCCATTTCACACAGGTCTTCACAATAATACCGTAGTGACCTACACTGGTGATTATCACCTTCAGTGGAGGGTGGATTTCAGGTTTATGGATCTTGTCAGGACATAGGCAGACTTTGTGGTGCCACAGACATATGGTGCACGTAAAACAAGATAAATCATCACTGTGCATAGTTATCTCATTGCTCTCCAGCCTTCTTGAAAGAAATCAGTTAGGCCTAAATTTTGATCGAGGTGCAATGAATGCGTCTGTTGCAACGTATGCAAAAGTGCATTTGAAGTTGCCTGAAAAGACTAAAGAGACAAAATATCCCACCGATTGGCAATGTGTATTTTTATACTGCTTTGCACACAGATGAATAGAGATGTGGGGGAGAAGAGGCGGAATGATGGAGAGACCAGCCAGAAGAAAAGTAGATCAGCTTATGACCTGTGATATGAAAAGCTGAAACTTCTTTTTATTTCAGGAACATAAAATTTTTGCAAGTAGACTTTTTTGATTACTCAAACCACAAGGCATTTTATTAAATATACCTCAGGCTTTTTCAATATTATTTCCTAGTTGTTTTTCTTGAAGATTGTTTTGAATTTCAGGAGAGAAACCATTTTTCAAAACAGGGATGGGAAAATGCACAGGGAAAATGAGCAGGTTTTGAAATAATTAACTTAAGAAGGAGTATTTAAGTACTTTTTTCTTTCTGAATACATTACTTATAACAGGCATATAGCTCATGGAGGTGAGGTGATTATGAGTACCAAATCATCTTCATTGAATTCAGCTGAATTAGACATCCTGCTGGCTGTATTCCTGTGCTTAGACATTTATAGGGTTGGGCTGTTGCCTAGGGAATTGGCCTCATTAGGAAACGATATCATCTATAAATGTGACTATGATGGAATTTATGCAAACCATGACTGGCTATTCTTCTACATCGCAGAACAAGATAAATCCTACTTGTGATTTAACTTTGGTGTTAGAACATTGGATGGGCAACACAGAAAGGGTGTGTCACATCAGTTACAACTGTACCAATGATAAGGAATTTTTACACATTCTGTGTTTCACGGAGGAAAGCACTTCAATCTAGAAACACTAGGATTATAAGAAAAAGTGTCTCAGACAGCACATACTTCATTTTATTCAGCGAAAAGGCCTCTAAGCAGTTCAGGGTATCTAAATAAAAGTGTTAGTTATGCCAACAGAAGTAAGATGCATCTATATATATATGTGTGTGTGCGTGTGTGTGTATATATGGTTTTATACACACACACACACACACATATATCAATCATATCTTTTTAATTTAGCATTAATTTAAAATGCCTGGAGACATTTTCGTGTCTTTAAAAATAACCCAAAACAAAGCACAAACCTTCATCTGAGTCCAAGACTGGAAACGGTAAAACAATCCAATTTCTATCCAGTCAGAACCTGGATGGTGTTGGTTTTTGTAGAGCTTTTATATTTGCACACATGCAATGTTTTATATAAACACATATTTTTCAAAAGAATCTATTTAAACTAGGTTGAACTAAATCACTCATAAACCAAATGACATTTTTTCAAATCAATGTAAGAACAACTTTGTTGTGTAGGCAAGCCCTTAGGAAGTGTCAAATGTGGGAAGCAGAGATTGTAGATGCATTTATCTGATAGTGCTAGCAGAGAGGTCTTCAACACTGCTATTAGTTTAGAGGAGTAATTTGTCAGCATGTCTAACTTTTGGAAGGGATAAGTCTCTACTCAAATTTAGTGATCCTCTGACTTGCCACCAGACAGGAAATTCAGGCTTTATATATTTTTAAACTTATTGAGATTCCCGTAGCCTAGTACATAGACATAGATTAATAAACATAACCACCATGTACTTACCTTACTACCTGGCCTTTACATCCACTAAAAATCTATGTAGCTGCCACCTGAAAGAGCACAACCATTCCATTTAAATCTGCAATTACTGAGTACCAGCCTTAATGACAACTGCCAGATGGGAAAGCTGGTTAATGAAAACAGTACTAATGCATAAATATTATATATATGCAACTATAATATAAATAGCTGACAGCAGACCTGCAAACAAACATGGAGAGATTTCTCTGTCAACATTATAAAATAACATTGCTGAATGAAATATTGTCAATGCCTGGGTTTGCCACATGCTTCTGGGGTTGTATCTAGCTCACATACAATATTCTAGGGCTCTTGGGAAGTGACTCATGTGTAGCCTGGTACATATGCACAGTGCATGGGCAGACATAACTGTTAGAGAAACATACACATCTGTGTAATAGTGACTTTTTCCTGTGGGCATTCAGTGCTGAGCTGTCAGAGGAGTTTTTGACACAGTCGGTGCAGAGATAAAGGACTTTGTCCTGTAGAACATCTGCTCAATTGGATTGCCAGTCAGTGGATTTCCCTCCTTCATCCGCAATCACATTGTGGCCAACCCAGGGATGAACCTCTTACAGCATTTACTCTCCTCTGTGTCCAAAATCCCACAGCTTTACTCTTTTTGATATTTATCAAGACCTGCCTTCCTCTGGATGCCTGCCGTGTGTGGTAGAAGTGCTTTTCCCCTCCCCAGGCAGGAACTTGATGGTTAGACATTTCTTTCCCATGTATTAGTTTCATTGATCGTCTTCTGCTGGAGAAAAGCTAGGCAAGGTTCCTAGCCCTTTGCTTTGGGGCAAACAGTTCTTCAGGTAGCAGCATTTGGAAAGTCTCCACAGCAGGAACAGGTTGTGATGTGGCTTTTGTGCCCAATTCATAATTCTGCCTGTAAGATTCTGAGATAATCCAATCTTTCCAGAGAAGGATAGGCTGTCAGTGAGAATATTTGAATTCTACCTTTTAGAAAAGGAGAAAGTCCATGACACGTGGGCTAAACAGATTAAAGATGTGGGGAGCTTTGCAGGGGAGATAAGCTGATGAACAGTAGCTTTATAAAGTAAGAAGGAAACTAGAAGCAGGAAAAGACCTAAGGGGAGTGGCACTAATAACAAATAAAGATTTGTTTTAAGAGTTGAATGGGTTGTGGAGAGCTGACCTTAGAAGTCACCTGATTTCGGGACTTAGGTTTTTGATTTTATAATTTGCAGCATTAACATATATTGAAAGTAAAAAAAAAATAATCATTATCATTAAATATGATAAATTATCATTATCTGTTTATCATTAATAGGATTATACTAGTGTATTTTCATTACGATGTGAATAAAATTAATGTAGCTAATAGCAATGTCAGCACTTCCACCATCTCATATCATCTTTTTTAACATGAAGAGAGACAAGAAGGTTCTGAGCCTCTGGTTAGTTTTTCATGCAAGTCGTAACCACCCTCTAGATGTTTCTTCTGCATACTGGAACTGATTGTCTCGATCTTCTCTGCTCATTTCCATGTAATTGTCACTTGTAACAGGCTGACTTGGAAGAAAAAGAAAAGAAAAAAACCTAAACCCCTGTATGTGGACTGCCCTCTTGCTTTTTTTACACCCTTCCAGTCAGGCATGATTTTAACAGGTTCTATCTTGAGAAGTACTAAATCCAGAAACCGGTATTTTATGCCATCTGGAAGCTTGATATCCTTGTTTTTCAAATGGCTTACAAAAATATATATAATTCTAAATACTCACAAAAAATCCAATTCAGAGCAGAATAAAAATTAATTGAACAAGGTAAATAGAAAATCTAATCTATTGCAATGCACCAAGTGGTGGGTGGAAATCAACACAGAAGAGATGTCTGAGACCTGCCAGTGGGCTGGAAGAGAGAAGAGGTTTTCCAGGCAGAAACACAACATGAAAATGTAGAAATGCTTATGTAGCACCTGAAAAGTGCAAGGAGAGCTGGGCATGGTGTAAGGCTGGGCACAGGCAGCGAGAGTGTTTTGGAACAACACTCAGGAGTGGGCACTAGGGTCTTGCAGATTGAGGAGCCAGCAAAAAGGCTCAAGGAGGGAGATGGTAGCATTTTTATGTCAAAATAACAAAGAAGTTTAAATAGGAGAAGAGGTGAGAGCCATGGAGACTGGCAAGAGAGGCTCAGTATTCATACCAGAGGAGGAAAAGCAGACTGATGAAGCAGGCTTTAGGCCAACCTCCTCTCAATCCAGGAAAGCAAGTGCACGGGCTGCAAGGATGCCCTGCTGCTGCTGTGCAGACAAGGGCAGAGCATCCTTTGCCTTGGATGCTAGGAAAGACTTCAGTGCAAGACCCAGCTTCTTGAGCTTGGCACTGGGTTTAAAGCTTCAGTGAATATTTATCTTTAGCGTGTGTGTTTATAAATGTGTAGATATATGCACATACACACATTTTTTGTTCTCTTTCTTTTCTAAGTTGCAGTAAAAATAATCGATGCCATTGCCAGCTATCTTTCCACTTACTGACTTCTCAAAGGTATGCATTGGTGATTCTGTTGCACATCCAGAAGAGGCACAGAGGGTGAAAGAAAGGCAAAAAAATATGCATAGTGGAAGTAAATAAAAATAAAATTCAAATAAAGAAAGGACTCATCTTCTTTGCCCTATAATTCTTGGGCATAACATAAAATCAGACTTCTGTTCCTGAATAAAAAGTATTTTCAATGCAACCTTTGAAAAATAAATGAAAATTAGGAATCTTAATGGTTACATAATGGACAAGGAAAAAAAAACAATTCTGGCTATGATTGTGAAGAGTTTTCAAAAAATTGGTGAGAAGAGGGAGTTTTCCACTGTCTGATGTCTTAGGGAGTCATTGTGGAAATGCAGGGAATTTAGGCTGAGAGTATCTCTTGGTATTGCAACCAATTACAACTTCTAGCTGAGCTAATCCAAAGCGAGCTGTATGCAACCCTTTTGCAAAGTTTGAATCTGCTATACTAATTAAGTATTTTCAAAGAAAGACATAAAACTCACGCAGATTGAGGGAAAGGACCCTGACTTTTATGAATGGGCTAATCTGGCTCCCTGTGAAGGGAAGGGATTTTTCCCACTGCTTCATCTGGAAGAAGAAATCTCCACTCTTACAGCTGCAGCAGACTTTCCAAACCTGACCAAATATTATTTTAAAAAATGAATCATTGATCCGTAAATACATCCCCAGATGTTCAGATTGAATTTGCAGTATTCAGCATGCTGAGCTTAATTGTCCGTTCACATCACCCTAACTGAGGAGTGCTCTGCTTAAGGGAGTCACCATATGCCAATATAAATCCTGTGTTAAGTGACTGGAGAATCAAGCCTACGCTGTTTTACTTCACATCACTATGCATTGCTCTAATCTGAGGGGGAAATAATTGCAAGCATTTTAACTGTGAAAGAATAAGGAGTCATAAAACCTTCAATCATATTTTAATATGCAGTCACACTCTACTTTCATAAGTAGGAATTCAAATAATTATAAAGGCATCATTTTTAATTGCCAGTCATCATTCAGTTGACTCCTTAAGTAGAACACACATTTAATTAATGCTTTAGATTTTAGCATCAATTGCCACATTAGATGTTCTCCCATATTCATTCCATCTGCTGCAAGTAAATACATTACCACTGCACTACATCCACATAGGAACCTGATCACAAATTTTCCTGCCTCCTTATGACCTATTGTACAGTGAGTGGAAAAATTTGCAAAACATAGGCATGAATAGTAAGTTTTAGATTGAAATTAGAGATATTTCCTCATAAGCATAAGGAATTTGTTCAACTCACAGGTATTGGTTTAGCTAAAAATGAAATGTTGTGCTTAACAAAGATACAGAGCATGTTTAGGCTC
This sequence comes from Mesitornis unicolor, assembly GCF_000695765.1. Taxonomy (NCBI): domain Eukaryota; kingdom Metazoa; phylum Chordata; class Aves; order Mesitornithiformes; family Mesitornithidae; genus Mesitornis; species Mesitornis unicolor. Next base: position 30,507 of record NW_010175589.1, read on the forward strand.
TGTGGTGCCAGTATAAACATCTCTAGATTACCCAGCACACAGGGTATAAGACATCATTTTGTTATTTCATCTTTTTGATTCAGCTCTGTTATAATTTCAATAGCCAGCTTAAATAGCCAGCCAGACATCAAGTGATCTAGATATGACCATGTTCTTCAGTAAAATGCACCAACAGTGTATTACATTAGCTGTTAAGTAGTTAGACAGATCAGCACCCTTATGTCATTTGCTATAAGGCAAAGGCTTCCCAGCCATTCTTGTTGCCCTTTTCTGCCCTTTTCTGACTTTTTGGTGCCCTTTTTCTAGTGTAAATCCTCTGACTTTCAGCCGCAATCTTTGTACTGCCTCAGGCAGCTACAGGAATCTCTCTTCCCTGCTCCAGCTCAGTGTCTCCCAGCTTGTTCACCCACCTAAGGACTCTCATGTGCCTTCTTAACAGCACTTGGAAACCCAGTCAGGTTAGCAGCATGCCACCACTTCTAGACTTTTTTTGGGACACCGCACTCCTGAATACTACCTCCACGCAATCTGCATCCTTTATTCCTGTGATATACAGAAGTAATCCTGTGGCAGTGGGAGCAGGCACTACTCACCAGCCTGCCTTATCCAGCAAGGAGGGTCAAGGCTAAGGCAGCCCCTAATCTGTTACCCAGTATGCAAGCACCATGCTTCACCACAACAGGCAATGGTCATTACGCTGCTACTGGGAAATCCTTATGACAGCTCAAAAGAAAAAATAAGACAAAGGAAGGAAATGGGAATACAGAGGTGATCCTAATTTTGTCTGGTCCAAGACAGAGGCAAGGGGAAGAGAGAAATATCCCAGGTGAGGAGCATGGTGTGAACATGCTGATATTGCTCAACAAATCTTGTTCACCAAGGAAGGTTTCTTCTTGTCAGGATGCTGACCTTTGACCTCTCTTGCACCAGAACCCTACTTCATGCAAAAGATCAATTTTACCAACCAGTCTCTCTGTGGCAGAGCTTGGAGGCCTTTCACTTCCAATTCCAACTTTTTCACACCCCACCAAGAGCACTGCACTCACCTCAGAGCATCGCCAGCACAGACTAGGGGATACCCAAGGCGTTCAGCTCCCCGGGATTCTGCCTGAAGCCAGCTTGCCAGACTGGTCACAAACATTTTCTGGGCCATTTACTTCTTGAACTTTTTCAAGTATCCTTTCAGTGGCTTTCGGTGCAATGGTCAATACATCCTGGGAACATTTCTGCAGGGAGCAGGTAATGATGGTCTTTACCCCAGTGATTATAGGGTGTCAAGAGGGAAAAGAATGTGAGCCTGGACAACTCCCCCCAAGCTGCCAGAGGCACACTGGCAATTACCTCCTCAAACGTAACACCAAATACTTGTGTTCATTGTATGTATCTTCTCCTCTCCTTTCAGAAACAGTTATTTCCTCTAGCAAAGAGTCCAGACGAGTGAAAATCCCACACTTACCCATGGTCGTCTTGTTGAAGTGGCAACCCCAAACTGATAATCTCTATTATGACTTCCCCAGCATCTGCCTATTGGGTGGAATGACCTTAAAATCAGGGAGAACAATGCGCCCCAGGATCCCAATCAGTGCTGGCACTCCTAATTGTTGCCCTGCACAATGGGCTGCTATGTTACCCCTGTTAGGGACTACCCTGGGAACAATGTCATCTTCTGAGTAGTCATCTTGGTCTTTTAAAGTTACCTTAAATAACAAAATAGCATGATTTAAGCATTTGCTCTATCACCTGGCAATTTCCTACACTAAGTCAGGCTGCACATGTTGCAGAGATAATGTCTAGTTCTTTAAAACAGGGCTGTAATTTACTTCATCAGTCATATAATTTTGAAATAATCTGACAGATTTGGACACTCATTTAAAAATTGGCTGTCCAAAACATTAAAAATAAACACCTATGAAGGTGATATTTTATAGTAATGATGCATTAAGAAATTTTTTGTATTAGCAAAATAATATTACAGGCTTGACATTATGGTCCTATAAATGAACATACTGTAGAATAAGTACTTTATGAAAGATTGCTGAAAATGAGCATGAACCGTGAGTATAAACAGCATACTGACTTGATGATCTTTGTAACAATTGATTAAATATTAATTGAACTAATTTAATAAAACTTTATAAATAAAAAATTCAGACCTATTTGAAAATGCAATTTATTTAGAAGAGTTTTATGAGCAACTGAATACCACAAACCACAATTTAAGATGAACAGCCATGAAAATAAATGGTTCTTGAGGAAGTCTGAAAGACCAGTCCTCTTGAATATTTAGTTTCACCATTTTACTTTGACTTGTTCAAGTGCCAAAATCCATTCACTGAGGTTCAAGACACTGTCTCCCAACAACTGTATATCTAATAGGCACAAACCTCAGATTTTGGAGACAATTTGATCACATTTCACATCCAATCCAAGCAAGGACTTTGAACTAATCTATCTAGTCTTTTCTATTAAGTGGTAGTGAAAAATATCCATTTATTTCAGATTTTCTGTATTGTTCATCAAGAATCAAAGCACCCCTCTGAACCCCAAAGCACATGATTTTATGATAGAGCTAAATTGCAGAGGTGCCAGTTCTGGTCACTTGTCACTTAGCAGCTGAAAAGGTATTTTTGTTTTGTTGTTCCTATGGAATCAGTTCTTTCAGTTACTGAATGAACCAGAATCTTATGTTCTTAGTACGTATAAGTAACAAACATAAAGCTCTTGGGGGAAACGGGACAGAAGAGCAGTAAGGAGGAAGGAAGCATCCACTGAGTGTTATGCCGAGCTGCTGTCTGCTGTTGGATTGAGAAGAGAAGGAGCTGCTGAAGAAGGGCATCTGATCCTTAGGGCTAATGCTCCACTTCAGTATGCAGTCACTGACCATATCCACTGAAAGTTCTGTACTGGGGCAGACTGGCATCTAATGTGTCTTCATTTAAATGCTTCTAACTTGATAAAAACAAAACAAAATCCCCAGAGTCTGAAGTACAGGTACACACAAAGGCTATGTTTCCCCATTGCCCACGCATGAGTGTGATAGAGGACTTGTTCCGATGTTCACTTTTTCCATTCCCACATTCATCATTGCCTTTTCCTCCCAGATTGTGCCTGCATTGTGATCATGCTCTATGTGCATATCTAACTCCATCTTCTACCAGTTCCCACAACCGACAGGGCAGAAATGACACAGGAACAAAAGACAGAGTCAGAAAGCACGAGATGCTATCCAAAAGCCAGGAGTTGGGCATTTCTCCGCTGTTTCTGAGGCTCATTATTCTTTCTGTCCACTACATTTATTGCCATGGTGTTTAGGAATTTCAGCCCTGGGTTCCAGTAATGAGCTATTTCTGTGAAGTGCTGTGTAAAGGCAGAACAAAGAGATGGTCCTTCCTTTAAGATCTTACCGTGGATGACAGCAGATGGTGATGAGCAGACAGAGGGGGAGTACAGGAAAACAACAAGACAACTGTGAAACTAATTAGGATTGTAAAACTCTGGACAAGTCTGGTCACAATAAAAATATTAGTGGGTTTGGAGGGTACATTATTTCAGCTTCAGAATCAACGAAGCAGCAATCGGAAGAAATCTATAGGCAATTTTTTACATGTCTTTGTTTTTGAGAAGGGAAGCCCTAGTAGAAAAGGCCTCAGATCAGTGTGGATGCAGACAAAATATAAAACCTCTGTACAAAATCAACACTTTTATTTCCCTCTTTTTGTTAGCCTTGCATTATTGCAAATAGGCCAAAATGTAACTCTGTTTTATTCTCTATACTTAAGGACAGCTTACTATCCTTTCATCTGTTCAATGGTCTGAAAGGATCAAATGAATGCTCTGATTTTTTCTTTCTTATGTGGTCATCATGGTTTTTTGTAGAGACACTGTTCATACACAAAACAAACTTTTGCCACTCTCAGGAGAGTACTTGCTTCTAAAAATTGGCAATGTCCTTCTGTTAATGCTGCTTTATTTTAAAAAATAAATAGACACTGCTGTCTTTCAGTTTAGAAGTTAAAAACTCTGCTGCTTCTCTGTTTTCTTTCTCCCTGAGACATCCACATGCTGTCATTGTCTTTGCATTAGTCACATCTCTGGGATGGCAGAATTGGCTGAGAATTTACAAATTGCCTTTATGTCTTTGGCTGTTTGAGCTTCAGATTCCTCCCTGGTTCTCTTATGTTCCATCCTCTGCTTGTGCCATTCATCACCCGGGCTCCTTGCTGCTATCTCTGACAGAAAGCTGGTGATTGGAAATATCCCTTCCTACAGCTTTCTTTGCATTGCTATCTTGCTTCCAGTTATTAGTCTATATAAACCAACGTGGCGCTTCTCTCTGATTTATCTCAGTAGGCCTTGGGACCGCACTAATCGCAAAGTTATGACTGGCTGTGTATCGGGCGAAGGAATGTGTGGGTAGCGTTTGGCTCCGTGAGGAGGGAGTCCGAGAGCCAGAAGGCTATTATTAACATTGTGTCTTAGGTCAAAATTTTAGCATGTCTCTTCAGAGCACTGAAAAACATGCCTGGAGATTTTACCTAATATTCTAGGCTTCAACAAGTAAAAAAAACCTACAACCCAAGCTCCAGCTTGATTCTACAGTCCCCAGGGCAGTCACTGGTGTGCCAAAACTGCTGTGAAATAAAAGTGTGTTTCTAATGTAAAATATTCACAGAGCACATCATAACAAGTGTGTCTCCTTCCAGATGCTCCTTCCATTTGAGCTGGTGTCCCAGCCATGGTGAGGAGAAATTTGGGTAATACAGATATGAAAGTGCAAGTTAAAACCTGCCCAGGAAGAGCCACTTTCCCTGCACTGGGGAAAGAGAGACAGTCACCTTTTTGTTTGAGTGGCTTACGCTTTATGTATTTGTAGCTCTTTGCAAAGCCAGTCAGCATTAATTAACTTATTTAAAAAGATATATCTTATTGTAATTTTTTTTTGGTTATAAGTACCAGGCAACTTTCTGTAGGTCAAAAGAAGAATCGGGAAAAAAAAGTGGAACACCATTAAATGTCTGTTACAAGTCTTGCCAGGTATATTCACGTTTGTAGTATTACACTACATAGGAAATGCTGAAATACATATGTATAAGATATCTATAACATAAAATATATATAACATGTCACTTATACAAAGGTAAATGTTTTCTGTGTGTGTATGCACGTGTGTAAAACATTACTGACAGGATGGAGAGGATTTATCTCAACCTGCTTTGGCCACCCAAAGGTTATGTGCCATCCAAAATGTTTGTCTAAATTGCCTCTATAATCAATGAGGACCTTAGCATGGGATGACCTCTGCTGCAGACCAGACAGGACTAGATTCCTTACTTTTAGACAGCTTGGTTCATGTGCAGCTAGTACCATCTGATACATGCACACAAAATGTATAAAATTGACTATTCCAAAGGAATTAATATATTAGTATACCTTCTCATATGGGGCCCTAACATACAGGACCAGATCTTTTTGGATCAGTTGCACTAATCGATATTGCACTGGAAATAACCTCAACAAAACTGATGAAACTGTAAATGGTTAAGTAAGGTGCTGCCTGGCATCTGGTGCACAGCGTTCACACAGAACGAGGCTCCATACTGAAGTTTTGTGTACATGCTGTAACCTACATAATAGATATTGTGAACCTGTCATCCTCCGATTCTGTTGAATACCTTTGTGCCTAAGCAGCCTACTAGTCAGCATAAAAAAGTCTGGCAGAACAGTCTTCAGGTGTCACTGGTTTACAGCAAAGACAAAAACAGCTTTCTTAAGTAAAGGGATGTCTGAGAAATACTTTGTGTTATGGTCTATCATTGCTGTAAAAAGAGAAGATGCTCAGAGTAGTGAGCCAGAGGCCTCTCATTGGACCTGAATGTCATCTCTTCAGTGGAGTCAATCAGACAGCTTCTCATGAGTCCTCACTTTTACCACCTTCGGGTTCTACAGAAGTCATCTTTATTTCTATCAAAAAAATCTAAGATTTTAGATTATTAGACATTATGAACCATTAGACAATGGATCAAAGCTGCACCAGGAGAGGTTTATTTTGGACATTGGAAAGCATTTATTTACCAAGAGGGTGGTCAAACACTGGAATAGGCTTCCTAGAGAGGTGGTCGATGCCCCAGGCCTGCCAGTGTTTAAGAGCCATTTGGACAATATCCTTGACATCACGCTTTAACTTGATCAGCCCTGAATTGCTCAGGCAGTTGGACAAGCATATACCAATGGCTTTTCTTCCATCTGCCTGTAGAAATGTATTATTTTGCAGCCAAAGAAGAGCTGAACAAAAGTCATCCACAACAAAACTTACAGGAAATTATTGGGAACACCAACTTGTGATATCTTTTAAATTAACTTTGGACACTCTATCGCTTCTTTTTATGTGGATTTTTAAAATGTGTGTTTGCAACAGTCAGCTGCAAATTTTCAGTAAAGAGTAGTGAGTATTACTGTGGATTACTTCCCGAATATTTTTGTTAAATGATTTTCTGGCCTTGAAGGACCTGAAGGGGGAATGTTTTTAGCGATGACTAAAAGGAAGTACTGTGCTCCTAATTTTTTCTCCAAAGGAGGTGGATTTTCCCCTCCCTTTTTAAAAGACACTGCTTTTATGGGCAATTACTTGCCTTAGTGCTGCATATAACAGTATTGTATACAAAGCATTACTGTCTGACCTCCTCGTTAATTATGCTAAGCAGTACAGCTGCTTTCCACTAACTGATGAAATAAAACATAATAGCTTGCCTGCCCAAGGACATTGCCTCTCTGAGTCAAAAAAAAGGCAGAAGCAAAGTTCGACCTTTAATCTTGTCTAAAGTTGAGATATGTGCCAGGGCTTGTTGGAGATAGGACTCCCACCCGTGCTCCAGCACTGCTGACTCCAGCATCTGCGTGGCTGTGCAACACAGCAGCAGCCAGGGCTGGAGATGAAACCCTTCTCTCTCCTTCACCAAACTGTAAAGTAAGAGTGTGTGACATAAAGAAGCAAAAAAATGAGCATTAAAGACAGCTCCTGTTAAGGTTGATAAGCTGCTCTATTCTGAATGTCACTTCCCAGGCACTTGAGGAATTCCCGGAGGAAGCATACATTTATAGGTGATACCCCGCAGAAGGGAATTTCACCACAGCCTGAAATAAGCATTTTTTGAAGAAGGGCTATGTAAAGCTAAAAAAGGCACCTCTATTGATGCCATCTGGTGCTGCCCATTACTCAGAAAACTACTGTCTTTTAATTAGGGGCTAGCCCTGGTATGCCTTGTTATACCAATAACACCACAGATACAGAGAACTCTTTATGTTCTTAATTCCCACTTTGGCCTTTGCTACCCAAAAAATTTAAAGAGAGTCGGTTTTCCACAGGGACATTAAGTGATTTCAAACCTTTGTGGACCTTATCCTTACTCTTCCTACAGACTTTGGTAAAATAAAATACTACTTCATAGCAGTAAACTCAGCACTGGACATGACAGCTACAAGGACACATTATAAACCCGTGGGAGGCTTTGCTTTCCATGTTTACATGTGAGGTACCTGAGACACAGAGGAACTGCATAACCCAAATTGATAGCAACTGGAAACTGAGTGGCCCAAGTTCTGCTTTTTGATGTCTGAAAACGTGTTGCTGAAGAACATGTCTACCTCCAGTGGAAAATGTGGACAGATCTTTCTCTCATAACTTAAAAAAAAAAAAAAAGATAAAAAAAAGAAATCCTTGTGGTCATCATGATTACCGAAGAGTATCCCATCACCTAGAACAAACTGCCCTGTTATTTTGAGGCTTTACGTTGTCAATGTGGTATCAGAGGTCTTCCAGCCAAATGAGGAAAAGACCCTTCCTGGGTCTATTTTCCAGACGCCTCTCAGATGAAGGGTATGAATTTTCCTTCTTGGCCCTCTGCCACTCTGTTCGCTGGGCTGCAGCGAGCCGTGTTTATAGTTCACATGACTGAAGATAATCCTGACAATACATACAGTATGAGGAGAGTACAGCTGGACCGCTGGGAAAATAAAACATCGGGGGATGAAAAAGCGGAGGAGGTGGGGGTTTGGGAGCTCTGAGCTTTTCCCCCTTCAGCCAGGGTAATCAACACAGTCGTAAATTAAAAATTTATTCCAAGACAACACATAAGTTACTCAGAAGTCATCATCATCACAGGGCTCTTGTTCACAGAGTCCACACATAGTTGGAGGGGGAAAAGCGAGTCTGTGAAGGGAGTTGTTATTTTTATCTGTAGTTAGTCATTATTTGTGGTCTTTCCAGATAAGAAGGCAGAACATATTACAGTATTATCACGAACATTATCTGCCATTAGACACAACTGAACTGGATTATTGCTTCTATTTTTTTATTTGTTTACATTTTTCAGCCACAGAACAGTTACACAGAACTCTGCTCCATATTCTCCCTTTTTTGTTTTCTTAACTATGTATAAATAACTTACTAAGCAACAGCTTTTTCAGAAATTAAAGAAGTTCATTTTTGACATGTGTATGAGGCCTTTGCAGCATTAAATGTCACACTGATCTTGTGTGGAAAGAAAATCCTTTTGAATTTGTCTATTCAAGTATAATATAACATTGATACATGCTCCTCATTAATCCAGAATTGAACTTTATGATCTGAAACACTGTAGTATCCATTAATACTGTTTTTTTTAATGACAGCATAAATTCTGTAAGGTACAGAATGTACTTGATGGGTTCTTGTTCTACTTCAAGGCCAAGTTCAATAAATAGTGTATAAATAACGTATATTGGAAGAAAAGTTACTAAGACCATCGAAGCCAGCATTGCATAAATTTTAGCGACATTCTCTCTTTTCTCGGGACTGTACACCCGTTGTAAAATCTTTCCTATTTTTGCCTGTAAATTTCAATTGTTGCAAAAATTTGCTAGCTGATTTAGGTGAGTAACATGTTTGCCCATAGTTACTTTACAGGTTGTTTGCTCTGATTATTTACTGGCTTTATAATCCTGGGTTATACTGGGTTATGCTGATTGTAGCTTTGTAACACCAGGACTAGATGACTGAAAAAGTTTAACAGGATAATGTCCAAGAGCAATTAGCAAAATAAAATAAAAAAAAATAAACTGCCTCTTACAATTTCAGATCAGATAAATATTTTAAAAGAACAAATACTGTGACCCTACAAACAGGTCAAGTAACAAAAGCTGTTACCCTACGGGCAGCTGTAAGGTTATTTATTCACACACACAATTGTAAATCTTCTCCTCAACATTCAGCTAGCTTCTGGGATAGACCCAAACAGCATTTATCAGGCATCTATAGTAATAAAAAAAAAATCTTTTGAATGCTTGTCCTGGAAATGAGTTTGACAAGCCCCTGATCAGCTTCAAGCACCAAGTGTTGTTAACTCTGCGCCCAAAAATCTCTAAAAATACATGTCCTTCCTTAACAGTGGAATTGCTTCTTTCCCTCCAGTTCCCACACACTGTTTAGTCTGGGACTATACCCAGGTACAAAACCTAGCAAGGCAAGAAATAAAGAGTAGACAGTTTCATGGTCCTGCTCATATTCCTTCCCTTTAAGTACTGTTATTTACACATGGAAAACCTATTGCAGGCAGCTTTTGTGTTTCCAGAACTTACTCACCATAATTTTTCTTTTCCTCCTCAGGGTGTGTACGACAGGACTCTGACTCTATTACAGACTCGGTCACATGAAAAATAGAACTAATATTAAATAAAGACTTCTCTGAATTATTTCTAAAAGTGGGGCCTCTTTTTTTTAAGGAAATAGCATAGAGAGAGTGTATGGAAATACTGTATTTAAACTGAAGTGACCATTTCCCAGCTCAATTTTTACTGTATTCTAGGCTGCTCCGTTTGAATACCACTGGTGTGAGCAGAGCACATTATGAACAGCGTCACTTGGCCCAGGGTATCTCCCCCTTCTAGTCTGAAAGTTTTGCTGTCTGAAATTGTTTGAGAAACATGAAGAAATCCCAAAACTGAGTCTTCAGTGGTTTTCTGTCTTTCATGTCTATGGATTAATTACTGATTTGGGTCCACAAAATTAACATAAACCACTTATTTGCTTGGGTGTTTTCAACAAATCACTGTGTAAAGGACTACAACTGGGCAAGAAGGTAATGGCTGGCTTTTGAGCACAAAACAGCTGTGTCTATGTGAGGGCCCATGAGCTAGAAATGTGCGAAAGTTGTGATGGGAACCAAATTTGACCTTTTTTTTTTGTTCCAGGAAAATCTCATTCATCTGCGATACCAAAAATGTTGCCCATGCCTCTTTTGTTTCAGCGGGGCTGGGAAACAGGAATAAGGCAGTGGCAAAACAAAAGCTGTTCTTGCCAGTTTCCCAGCTCAGCTAAACCTGTGACTGACTGGAAAGCCCCCAGGAAAGCCTGGAGACTTTGGAGATTTCTGGAGCCTCATCCACAAGGAACAGGGATGTCGAGGGTCAGGCCTGGAAAGCGGCAGGAATAGCCTTTGGCATGGTATTTCTGTACTGCCGCTTCCTGCCCAGGCTGAAGCAAGGAAGCGTAAAGTCCATGGCTTTTTTTAAGCAAGAGCCTTAGAGCCCTAGTGCGGTGTACTCCACCAACAAAGGTCAGGAGCCAGGCAGCAGAGCTAATGAGATTGCATGGGATATAAGTCGCTGGTAGACGTGGCGTGCTGTCCCTTATATAGCAAGAAGCGTTAAGTGGATAAAAGAGGGTGCCAGGGAGCGGGCGTCAGGGTGCCGAGCCTATTTCTGCACTGCTTTTCTTGTGGCTGATGCAACCGGCTCCAGGGACCGTCTGTACCTTGGTTTCCTCTGTTACAGAAGCAGGCTGCAAATGCCTTTTGCCGTCCTAGACAAATGCTTTGATATCTACTGATAAAGAAAGATATTTCAGAAGCAATAAGCATTACCATTGCTATAGTGCAGCACTGAAGGAGCACTCAATACTCTTACCTGTGCGAGAAGAATGCAGTTACGTCAAAAACACATCAGTCTGCGGTCTTTGTATAAAATTCATGTTTTCAAATTTTTTTTGTTTGTTGACATCCACACTACACTGTAATAAGATTTACCCAGAACATTACTATAATAAAACTATTACAGTTCATTTCTATTGTCCTGCTGTTAATATTTAATGGACAATGAGACAGGTGTCCCATTTTATGAGGCAATAATACATTTCTTGACTGAATAAACTATGAATGCTAAAGGGCTGAATAGTTTTGCCCCTACATGGGAATGTGATTATTGCTAAGGGAAATAGGATGTCTATTGTATTCTCCAGTGTTGTCCCACTTTAGGAAAGGACAGAATCTCCCAAACTGCCTGCCAATTCAGTTTGCTGTGTTCAGCTCCCAACTTCTGTGTCTCAGAAACCATCCCATGAGACTCCAGCTGCTTAACACAGAAGCAAAGAGCAGCTACCAGATTTAGAGCAAGAATGAAATGGTGCTATTTACTCTTGTCCACTTCAAAATTCACCTTTCCTAAAACTAAAGCAGGGAGAATGAGAAAAATGCCAAGCTTTAGTTTTATTCAGTTCAACAGAGTCTGCTGGAGTGCAGGGTCGGGGCATCATCTGCGTCTGACACAAGTCAGTAGAGCTCCAGTGCTGGGATGTGACTGGTAAGAGTTTGCCTAATTGCATGGTAGACTCAGAGCCTCCTGAAATGAAGCCAAGATGAGCATCTGCGCTGGAAATTCAACCCCATGATCAGGGTCTTCTTCTGCCTCTTGCAGAGTCTGAGCTTTTATTTTAGGTTTTAACCAAAAGGCTTTTGCTCTTGTTCTAGGGTGTTGCAGATCGTCTAAGCGGAAATGGATAATCTTTGGACATTTCAGAGCTGAACATCTATGACTTGCTAATGCAAAGAAACTCAATGACCCATATTGTCCTGTGTACTCATTTCTATATATGTCATAACTATAAAAAAAGAAAGCAATAATAATTTATAGTGACATAATCCTATGTCATATGCGAACATAAGACTCATGGTATGTCTTCCTGTTTTGTGCTGTCTTATGTTTCAGCCTGGACAGTATGTTATGCACGGGCAATGTTACCTTTTTGTTTCTATTCCATTCCATGCTAGATAAAGATGATCAGCCTGATTTGTTATCCACAGGTGCTAAGGTGTTTCAGTGAATGAGTCACTTGTGGAGAAACCTCATTAAAAGCCATTTATGAAGTCAGTAGGAGCCTAAAGAAGCTGTGCACCCTCCAAGCAAACCCAAAGGTGCAAGAAGCCACCTTTTCTCTTTTTTTTTTTGTAGTCAGAATTTCTATAATCAAATTGGTTCCTATCTGCCCATAATGTTGCTGGTCATGATGAATTGAAGACTCTTAACCTTCCAGTGAAAAACTAAATGAGGAGCCAAACCTCAGCAAGCTCACCTGGTCCTAATTAAAAGGGGGCCTACAGAAAGAGTCAAACTAAGACAGACAGGAACTGACCTAATCACGCCAGAAGGACCAATGTGGCTGAATACTGAATGGTCAAATGGGTAAATGAAGAAAGGGATGAAATAAAATCCTCTGTGGAGTGTCAGCATGGCTGGACTCTGGGGTTTTTGCCTGATGCCTTTTCCTAAATATTATTATGTATCACAGTTCTACCATTTGCTTGAATGTATGCAGTGACTGTATATAATTGTTCCAGAATATCTAGCAGGCAAATTGAGGTACAGAAAGGGTGAACTCAAAGTTATTGACAATACCACACATCAGACAGAGTGCCACAGTCTTTGAGCAGCAGTGAACTGAACAGTTCCTTTACAGCACACAGTGCTAACAGAGTCAGGTAGAGAGGCAGAAGCTACTGTTAATATGAATGACTCCATTTTTCCTGATCTGTACTTGATTTCCAAATGTATAAATAACTCTACACATCGTATCTCAAGTGACACAGCTTTTTGGTACATATAATCCTAGGATGTGGGACTTCCCATTTAAAAATATTTTAACATTTACTTTTGTGGTTAAAAGTCATATTTTAAACAAACTATGGATTTAGGCAGATGCAGTGAAATTAAATTTTTCTCTCAGGATCCTTGGTTATGCTTAATGGTTCTTATGCCAGTTGGAAATCAGGTTTATTTTCTCAGGAAGTTTTTACTGGCTACTAAACATAAAATCTAGGTGTGGAAGCGGGGGGAAAAGCAGTCCTTTATGCAGTTAGCCAATGGGAGAAGTCAGACAACAGGGCACATGTGAAAGGGGGCACATCGTCGAACACGGCCTTTAGATTTCAGGCAGTTCATCAACTGACTAATCATCCCTTCAATGATCTCTATCCGGCACGTTTCAACCACGGGTTTTTTTTTTCTGAGCAGCAAGTTACTGCCTGTGTCAGCAATTCACAGCCTGCTCTGTCATTTTCTTTACTTTATAGGGAGACAGAGTTTCCTGTGGTCTTGTCTGTGTAACTCTCATCCCCAGCTCTGAAAGGTAAACGCTGAGTGCAGAGGAGCTATTACTTAATCTATTTCATGACTGGGAAAAGGATGGAAGCCACTGTGTGATGTCTTCTCTTAAATTCCCCAAGCTAATTTCTTTTGTGTTTCCTCTCTGAACAGAGTTATCTTTCCCCCAGAATGAAAACTGGAAGGAATAACCACAAACTCTCAGCTCCAAGAATCGCAGTATTAGAATGTAGTAGGAGAATGTACTCTGAGCAGCATCAGTTTATAATTAAACCATTTGTCTTTTACAAAAGGTGTCTAGGCTATTCTTGTAGGATATATAATTTTTTTATAAGCTGTATTTTATGCAGATTTCCTTTCTGTTGGAGAACAGAGTGTTTAAACACAGTCAGTCCCAGCAAATCATGTTCTTTTACTTCCACTTTTATCTGATGCATTTGGGACTATGTCAGACTGCAGTGTTCTTTCAGCCAGTGGTTAAGATCATCACTAAATGCAAAAGTTCCTTACGGATAGTCACAAGATCTGTCTTTGCGAGGTGCAGAGCAGCTTTAGCCCCTACCAGTATAAAATGGGGGTCTGGCAGTCATCCCACGTATTGGGATCAGAAGAACAGAGGGACTGACTACTCAGCTGTGGGCATGATTTCTTTTTCCTGCAGTTGAAATGTTCTTCAAGATACAAGGCAGTTCTTGCCACATTCATAGTTTGAGCTGTGTCCATTTGAAATCACTATTCACCACCTTTTCATATTTCCTAAGTTTCAATGACTCAGCAATTGAAGTCGCTAGATGATCCACCACATTAGAGGTGATGAGACACTCCAGTGGGCATTATCTGACCCTTTGCGTGGCTGCAGCAGGATACCACTCTCCCATTCTTCTCTCAGCTCTTGTAAGAACTAAGATGTTATCACACAAACCTTTTCAGCCAACTCAACCTCATGGGTCAGAGCCACTGGGTGGTGTAATTCAACATAGCCCCACCAAAGCCACCCAAAGAAGACACAGGCAATGGTCTGGTGATAGCTCAATGCATCAGTGCTTTCTGCCCTCTGAAACCCTTTTATTCTGTTGACTTCAGCTCTTGCCCTGTCTTAACTTGCATCTATTCTCTCCTGGGCTTCTCAACTCACAAGTTATGAAGAACATTTTGCTGTGTTCTCTTCCCTTCTACAGCCAGCATTTCCTAATTGTTTAAGTGCCTTGCATTCTCCACAGCTGGCCTCTAAGACAGTTGCAGCCTCGGGTGCAGGGCTGGGTATATCGGCTATGGTCACAATTTATTTTTGGGATGTGGGAGTATGCCCACATCTCAGCAGCTGTGAATGCTGGCATGTGCTGGGGACAGGAAAGGTTTACATTGCCTGGATTCCTGTGGACTGATTTAGAGCTACTTGTTTTGAGGCAGTTGGCCAGATAAAACCTGTGCCGATTTCCTCTGGAAAGCTACCATCTAAAACCAATATGGTCTCATTTTCAAATTTCAGGCAGTGCCCTCAAGAATACTAGCCTTTTCTTTGGGTCTTCTTTCCTGGTGGGCAGAGAGCAAAGGAAAGACATTTGGGCTGTGTGTTTATTGGTCCTTCTGTGGTGGAGAACACCCCTAGTAATGCCAGTGGTGTCAGGCTCACTTGTCCCATGAGCACATGGGGAATCAGGGCTGTACAGCTCAGCAGCTCTGCGCAGTGATGGAGAGGTGATTTGTGGTTAGTTTTCCCTAGGGTGAGTGTCCCCAGACCACAGTGAAACAGCAGATGATTAATTTCTGACACTTTTTGAAACGGCATAAAGCATTTTGCCCTACCCCAAATAAGATATGATGCAATGATTAGGGGAACAATTAAAACTCCAACCATCTCCTTTAACGACTGTAGTAATGACAGCAACAGCAGGAGAGTTCACCCTCTCTAAGCATGCATTTCTTAGTGACATAATACATTTTCAGCTTTAAAGCACCCTTGTGGTTATGGTAAATGAAACAGTTCAATAAATTAAACATTGTTCGGAGAGAGAGATAGCTGATGAGTGCCGGCTGATGTTTGGTTCATGTAAGAATAAAACAGCAGCGATTCTGAAGCTTTGCTTCATGCAAGGCTCTGCTTGCAATTCAGCTTGCTTGTGGTGTAGCACGAGAAACCACAACCTGCTTAAGCTGCCTTGCAGGAATCATCTCCATCTCATCTGCTTCTGGTTTGCTGCATGACAAATGCTATTAGCCCTGCACAGCTGGCAAGAGAGACTTGTCCTGAGATCGCAGCCCATAAGAAATCTGGGTGGGACAGCATATATTTTAGAAATGCCTGATGCAAGTAAATTGCTGAAGCAACCCCTTTTTGCATAATGGTTTAATTAATGGCTGCCATGTAACTGTGTTTTGTATGATTCACTGTGCTTATCGGAAGACTCTTTTCCTGAGGCAAGGACCATTCCTTCCTCTCACAGTTTACACAGGCTTTTCCTCACTGGTGTAAGGAGCAGAGGAGGTCACTTCTCTCTCTCCTGAGCAGGCAAAGTCTTACACTGCTTTTGTGCAGCTCTAGAGCCTATCAGCAAGAGACTGAGGGTACCTGAAAAAGTTAGAAAGAGTGGAATGTAACCCCATGTAACACTACTGTCCATCATGGAGACCTTGGGCAAAAGGCTCATGGTCAGCTTGCTCGTATTGGGTGAAATTTCTGTAAATCAATGTGAGTCTTAAAATTTTTAGAGGCTGTTTGTGTCTTGAGCCTTTCAGCTGTGAGGGAATCGGACCATGCCTCTATCTAGACTGTAAATAATTTGCAGCAAGAGCTGTTTTTATCACTGTGCTTCAAACAACACTCAGCATATTGCTGGAACCAATTATATAAATAAATTATATAATATGTCTTTGGGTAACTTAAATACCATGCTGAGCAGTCAGTAGTTGAAAGATACCAAAGCCAAATTTGAAAATAGAAGATAAAACATTAGATAATCCAGTCATATTTATTATAGTTTTTTTCATTTTCCATAGCAGGCTGGTAACATAGAAGGATATTTGTGTTAAAATATCATTGTTCTACAGAACAGATGTTTTTATATTACTTTCTCAATTGTATTTAATAACATATTATATGACATGCTGTAGTTGTAACATATTGTTAAAAAACTTCTGCAGATACAACATTTACTTCTGATTAAACAAGTGTGCTGGGAGTTCAGTGTATCCCAGTGTAATTAAATGTTATTATTCTGCTATTTTGAAGAATTCCACAATGGGCTACTTTAAGAAAATATAAAGAATATCTTTCTTTGTTTCTAAAACTTACTTAAGGTAAACAAATTCATTCTGAAACAGTTTGGTGCTGAATATTCCATACTGTTGAAATTAAAAATATTTCTCTATTTAAGCAAAGTTTCTTGATAGTGACAAAGTGCAAGTTCTCAAAAGATAGATTACAAAGTGAGGACCAAACTGAGCAAAGTCTTTGAACACACAGCAGATATGTTGTGCTGGAGACCCCGCTAGTATAAACAGCTTTAAAGCCATGGAGCCGGAGAAATGGAAGCTCAGGCTTTTTAATCTTTTCTTATTCAAGGGTTCTCTCCTGAGCACAAAAGAGAGGTAAGGTTCTCTGTACTGTAAGGCTGCATGTACAAGAAAAAAAAGAAAAGAAAAGGGAGGCAGTGAGATCAACTGATTTCAAAAGAAATGATGCCAGTGGGGGAGAGTGGGAGAGAAGCGAACATGAAATTAAAAGGGTAAAGAAGGGAAGGCAACAGCTCCCTAGGCAAAAGGTCATCAGTGGCCAGGAAAGGCACTGCTTCTGTCTTACCACTGATTTTCAAACACATTGATGAAGATGTCTCTGTACAGAAGAGGTTACGGAAGTCAGTCTCCGCTACATTTTGGCAGGATACTGATTTTTGATGCACATTCTGTATAATTTGATACTTGATATCCAGAAGGCATTTGACTAAGTAGAGCAGTAGGTAATGACCAAGATTGTGCCTGGGGGAGGTGATGGAGAAAGAGTGATCTGTGGGCAAAGCACCGCATCAAGATTATTAGGAACTGGCACATGAACACAGTCCTCTGCATCACACTCATGGTAAAAGGGAAGCTGCCTCTATTAAGGTTACAGGGTCAAGGTGCCCTTGACGTGGATAAATTGATCATTAGCTTCTTACCACACAGTTTGAACTTTAATATGTGCTACTAAGCTGCGTATCATATAACCTCAGCGTATCTGTGTGACAGAGTATCCTTATCTGAATGATTAACATTTGATCATGAGTAGCTGCTAAAAAAAGGAGCAGGAAAGACCAAAACAGTGTCCTAATTAAGCAGCATCCCCTCAAACAGATTTACAGCTTCAAGGTGACTCTCCAGTCCATGCTCCTCAGCCTAGTGGCAGGGTTGTTCGCCAGAGAAGAGCAACTGAAAGGCAGTGATCTGCTAAGGGCCTGCTTCCTGGGAGAGGGAAGAGAAGAAATGGTCACTTGCAAAAGCTGGCATGCAGAGAGCCTCATCTCGAAGTGTAAACAGGCTCCCCAGAGAAGTGACTGTTTGAGTTATACCTACCCAAAGCATGAGCTGAATTCCAGGTGGAGATCACACAGCATGTAAAGGGCAAGTGTCATGCTCAGCTGGCATGAAGGTGTAGCCTGGAGATGGAAGTAAGAAGATCATTCACTCGTAAGGGAGAAAGAAGTGAAGGGGACTGCCTACTTCTTGGAAAGGGTGCCCTTAGGGAGCTGGGAGAGGTCTCAGGAGAGGCGAGGTGGGTAACAGATGGGGTCAGGGAAATGTGAACTGCATTTACAGCTCATTCGAGGAACATAAGTTCACATATATAGCATTTGCTGATGAATGGCGAGATTTTACTGCACATCTCGAGCAGTCTACGCTGTGCTGTTAGAAATCGTAAAGTAATTCAATGTGCGATAAGGGTGTAACTTGATACTCATCAAGTCTGAAATCTCAGTTTCTGCAAAGAGTCACACCCTTCTGCTTAGACGAGCTGCTTAATAAAAGCCTTTGGACTTGGCATTCCACAAAATGTGAAATCAAGGTTACGTGTCAGCTCTTTAGTCCAAACAGTTGGGGCTGGTTGAGGTGAGGTGGTCGGTCGCTGCAAGGGGATACAGCATGTTTCACAGAGCCAACTGTTTCTTCCCTATTTGTTGAACCAACCATTTCTTCCCTATTTGTTGAACCAACCTCAAGGATTTTCAGGCAGACTGAAAGCTAAAAACTCCAATTTGGGTAGAAACTTCTTTGTTCCCTTACTTTTTTTTACCCCACTCAAAAACCTTGAATTACATTTCCAAATAGTTGACAACGTGTAACCTTAGGAAACTACATTCCCAGTGTTCAAACATATTTTGGAGCTTTGCTAATATGATATTAAAGTGTATGAGACACACTGGCTACCATTTGGTCTGAAGGAAACAACAGATGCCAGGTAAAATAAGAATCCGATGCTGCCAGTTGCAGGGCTTGGAGGAAATACCAGAGATGTCAATGGAGTAGAGGACAGTGATAATTCTAGGCTATGTCTACACAGCTTGTCAGGCACAAATAGGGAAAGTCTGGGGCATCTGCTGACCTCACACACTGCATCTGTGCCAGCGACTCTGCAATATTTCTCAGTCAGCCAGTTGGTATGAACATTGCATAAGAAGCTGTGAGCTATAAGTTGTGTTTCCTTCTAGGTGAAGCAACATCAAGAGACATATAAGAAGGACTGTTTAGATGTGATTTGTGGCCACAAGGGCAGATGGGATAGATAGTAGCTGCCAAGGAAGTAAAATTTTGTCTGCCCTGTCTGCACAACAGTCACAAAACATGTTCCTCACACCTTCCTTCACCGACCTGCCTGCACGCCCCTCCAGACTCCCTCAGAGTTTCATCTGAGCACAAGTGTCAGAAGGTTGTTGGACTGCAGTGCTCGCCTGGACCACTCTAGATAGATAGTATTAGACCCCTGGTATTCCCAGAACATCTCCAGAGGATTCTTTCTGGTGAGGCTTTGCATGGAGAAATTGAACCTCAGGTCCTGGTAGGAAGCAAGTTCCAGTGATGTCCTCTACCAAGCAGAAGACAACACACAAGGAAACTATACACAATTTCCCCTGTCTCTAGGATTTCCTAGTGGATGGCACCTTATAGACAGTTGTCTGGCTGTTGAGCTATTACAACTCTGCTGCATTTTAGTCTTTCATCTTTCCTCTCTACTTTTCCACTAGTTATTTCTTGCAGAGAAGGGCTTTTTCTTCTCCTTCCCCAGTGTTTCCTCACTGTCTCTTCTGTGAATTCTTAGTTTCAAAGGTGTTCTTCAAACGCCTTTTGTCTTTGGGTACCTCCTGTACCCAAGTGAAGTTTGAATGTCCTCAGATGGACGTCCTTACTATTTCTCAAGAGGTGAATGAAACACAAACTCCTGAAGTCTTAAATGCAAGACACACATGAATACAAAAGTTATGGGTGAACCGTTTCAGATGCTGGAACAGGAAGGCTGTTCAGAGCTCTGACTTTACAGAAAAAATAGCCAGAACCAGGGTAGCTATAGCAACATGCGCATTGCCACATTTGAGGGAAATCTAGTCCTCATAATGGGTAATCCAATCAAGCAAACAAAGCAGATACCTAAGTAAATCTAATAAAGTTATTAAAATTTATTTAAGATTAATATAACAATATAAAAATCTGTTGCATGGCATGTGAGAATTTTAACTCTTCAGCCTCAGCAAACAGTCAGGCTTATCACACCACCAAACTGTGTTAGAAACAAACTGTTTCTTGGAAACCAACTTCAATTGTCAATCTGATGCCTTATACACACACGCACACGTTCACCCACATTCCATAGGCACATCAGATGTGCTTCCTACATACGCTGTGCTTGTGCACATGTACGTATGCTGTAACGCTTTTAAGAAGTCACACTCCTCCTTAATCTCTATCATAATATCGGCAGTGAAGTCCTCTAAGGCCACGCTGGTGCAGAATTCCTCTCCTTCTGCCCAAGAAGAAAAGGCCTTGCACTGGAGTCCTTCCTTGCCTTGCCAGTGGTACAGGCTTCAGGCCTACTTGGATGTGGGGATGCAGAGGCAGTACGTGTGCAGGTTGGAGCGCCCCTTTCCGATATCGATCGCCTTTCCATCAGACTCACAACCTCCTCTTCTCCCAGAGACAGGGACACGTTTCCCAGTGAGCAGAGGATAAGTGATTCCTGTTGTCTGAAAAGTAGCGAGTGATTCCTAAAAGCACAAATTTACATTTTATGATTTTGGCCCTTTTTCCACACTATTTCTCATTCTTGGAACTCCTTCCCTCTTTTATGATCCAAGCAGCCGCTCGTCTTCATTTAAATCATTCCTTGAAACACACTTGCCCTGCAAAGCCTCCGGCTACAGATGACTGGATATGGCAGAAACAGTGTTTGAATTCAGAACAAGGGTTTTGTTTGAGCAAATTATTTGGGGAATAGCCACTTTTTATACAGCACCTGATATTCAGCAGAGTATTAGCACGCGAGACAGGATTTATTATTCACCAGCCATTATTTCATTATTCTTCTATTTAAAAGAGATCCAGTCATCTAATCACAGCACCAAGGGAATAGAAACATATCACGTCATTTAGCGTATCAATTACAGGCCTTAGATGAGGATGAGCAAATAGTCATTATGAGCAGTTTGCCAGTTTACCTGTACTCTGGGGGGTAAAGGATGAGGTTCTGTCTGCAAACAAACAAAGAAAGGAGCATTTTGGGTAATCTGTTTGCATTCCATAGCTGAAGCGAGTCTTTTTCCAACAAAACTCTGCCATGGAGAAAAAACAATTTTAAAAGTTAGGGGAAAGAAAAGTATTTAATTTTATCATTTTAAATCATTCTCTTTACTTGATTTGTGGCTGGTGTTTTGTCTTTGTATGTTCTTTAAGTTTGCAGTGCCATATGGGAAAGGTTTATTTTCACAGTTATTGTCTGTGTTACAATATTCCTAATAATCTTCAGTCAACAGTGAAAAGGCAGATTTTTCTTGAGCTGCAGTGCAAAGCAGTGTCAGAGGAGGGAAGAGGCTGCAGGAAATGTTTGGGACAGACCCTCTACACACACCTTCCCCTGTGTGCCCATGCACGCTCACACACGTAGGCAGCAGCACTGAAAGCTGAGGATCTTGGAAGAGGAGCAGTAAGCCAAAGCCAGGGGAAAAAACCGCCACAAGCCCTTTTGGTCCCGCGTGGGATTCCTGGCACACAAAACCAGCAGTGGATTTACGTGCTACACACAGCAGGCCAGATAATATCATTGCGGGAGGAATGCCCAGTTGTCTGTGTGGGCGCAGGGTCTCACCCCTGAGTACCATAAATTCCTCCTGTGATTAGCTGAAATTGCGTTGATTCAATCCAAGACATCATTAACCTCGATAATCGTCTTGTCCCTTTGGTCTCAAGGCACTATTATTTTTCATCTACTTTCTCACTATCTGGAGGCCCAGAAAAAAGGCTGGATCATGCTGACTTAACTGCTCCATCAAGGACTCCATGGATGGGAACAGGCGTCCTACCCTGAGAAGAACCCAGCTGAATAAAGTTAGCAGAACCATTTGACACCGAATAATCAGGTAAATGCTGATAAGTGCCCTGTGGTGAGACAGAAACCTTATGTAAAAAAACCTAAAGTCTCTTGCTGAACATTTGTGCTCACAGGCAAATACGACATGGCCACACGCTGTCCATTCATGAGGTGGCCCCGGGAGGTCACCATGCTGAGCACAGCCATTCCCCTTTGCATCCCCTTCCCATGGAGACCTCTGGGGCCAGCTGCTGGCTTTGGCTGGGGCTGTGCTAGAAGAGTACTGTATCTCATTGGCCTGAATTGCAAAAAGTCATTAAAAGATCGTGACTATCCCACCTTTCCAAACAGTAAATGTGTGTGTGTGTGCATTGTGCATGAAAAATAGGGCAGGTATGAAAAGTACTATGGAAAAACTGAAAATCATATTCTCAGTACAGAGTTAAGATGTGGTCTGCCTTTAATGTAAGTACACCTTTTCTAATCTAAACCTACCACCAGGTTGCTCACCTTTTTTTCCCTCTGAGGAGATGAATGTTGCCACCAGTTTTGCTTGTGCAATATGAGCCATATATATTGAGCATTGCCTTATTAGCACATCCTGCAAAATGATAACCTGTGGTGTAAAGTCCTTACCTAACATTTATAAACACTTCCTCAGAAGAAACGCGAGGCACTCGAATGCATTTAATTTTAGGAAAGCAGCTGGTCTAAAACAGTGGGGGCTGTATTATTAGTCCGTCTCTCTGAGGCACGACTGATCACGCTTTGCCATAGGGAGAACAGGCAGATGCAGTTTAGGAGCACCTTCAGTGTGATGCAGAGGTTTGGTTTGCACCATACCAACAATCTGGCTGCCTAGGGGAGGGGAAATGACCAACTTTGGTTTCAGCCAGCTGTGCCCCACTCTCTTGACAAGCTGAGCTCTAACCCAGGAAAGGGTTAGAGATACTCAAGAGGGGGAAGTGCTGCATTTCAGGTGCTACTGGGGGATCACACAGAAAAGTAATGCAATTGCCTTTTCTTCAAGATAAGATGAAGCCAGTAATACATTGTTATAAGAAAAAAAAAACTGTTAAGATGAAGGACTGCAGTCTATGCATGCTGAAAAGCCAAAAACCCCATAGAGATGCCCTGCAGAGCTGAGTGGCACCAGAATATTCTCTGGTCCAGACTGACTCATTATACAGACAGACTTAAGCCACAAAACCTCTGACCTGAGCACACGTTCCTCATCCCAAGGGCAGCTGGGTGGTGCCACCTGAGCCCTCCTTAATTACTGAGCATGGAGAAAGCATATGGAAAACCTCAGGATGGGGAACAAAATGTCTTTGTAGAGCGCCTGTGCCAGCAACATTGCCCTGCATCCTTCTAGGAAGCAAGCCAGGGAGCAGCGCTTTAGCAAGAGGAGCTCTGAAAGCCTTGATTCAATTTGTACCCAGCTCAGCTCCACTACTGTCTCTTAGCTGCTTCAAATGACTTTCTTTTGGCAGCCCAGAAATTAAATGTTAACTCAGAGAACTGTATTAATCTCTATTAGCAAGGAGTTGGAATCTAAATAGCTCGAGCTGAGGCTTTCTGGTGTGTCAACTGAAGCAACATGCATTTATCCAATCTATAAATCAGTTTGTCTGACAGAGCAGACAAAAGTAAGTGTCACAGAAATACAATAGTCTAAGCACAGTGTTTATCTTGAAATTGTTTTATGACTTACTTAAAAAGGCCTAAAGCAAATAAACAAACAAAATTATGACAAAAACTAGGAGCTGACTTGGGAAGGCTAAAACTACTAAAATAATTCAAAATTTATTTATTTTAAGAATTTTTGTTACATTACAGATTACAGTAGCATACTGCAGGTTTTCAGCTGCTACTGTAGTGTTTCTGTAAGGGAAACTCCCTCTCAAATAGTTCTTATCTAAGAGAAGAAGCTGAATTTCTCCACTACAATACACTGTGCATGGAAAATGCCTCCTTGCCATGTAAATCCATTTCTCTTGTTGAGGCAGTGGCCAACACCATGTGCTCAAAGGAAAAAAAGTGCAAGAAATGCTAAAATGAGCAATTACTGGGGAACCTGCCCCTAGCAAAAGTTGCCTTCTAATCACTGGGCAATTTATTGTGATTTATGATTTAAAGCACGGTGATTTATATCCCTTGTAATTTGTTATTCAACTCAGTGCAGTGCTTGGTGTTTGTATTATTCATGGGCCTTTTTAAATCTTATTTCTTTGCTGACCTCAACAATAGCAGCTGGGGCAGTAAGTTCCACAAGTTAATTATTGGTTGTATATAAAGCACTTTCCTTAAAAGAATGGCATTTTACTTACATTTGCCTCCTAATTTGCTCTAGTCTCTCCCGTTCCTGCACTCTGAGTATGGCCACTTTCTCTATGCGGTTCATTATTCTGCTTTAAATATGGTTTCAAAAATCACTGCTCATTTGTTGTCTTTGTCAGCTGCAAGCCTGTGCACCCCTCTGTGTGCAAACAGAGCCCTTGTGTGACCATTCGTGCCATGGACACCTTCACCAGCTTTCCTCTGGCAGGTTTTCACCCAAGGTCACCAGGTTGCAGCACTGCTTTGCCCCAGCAAGGTGGCCACCACACTGTTGGTAAACAGCAACAAAATTTAAAGGAATTCTTCCTAAATTCTCTTCCTAATTAGGAAGCAAGCCCCCGAGCAGGGCTTTGGACCAGCCACGCTTGCACCGTCTGCCAGAGCTGTCAAGACCGGGAAATATGTTGTCCCTGAACAGATCCTGTCTGACAGTATGGACTGAAAATAGTGCTTCGCTGGGCTTGCCTTCTTCCCATGTCCCTCATCGGAGCCTTTCCCCTCCCACAGCTTCCCCCCAGCTCTACCACTGTTCCCTCATGCTGGGGGTCCTGTCTGCTCCCCACCAAGACACAACTGCCAGGGACAGAGGGCTGGCATCACACAGATCCAGAGCCAAAATTGTCTGTCCCTGTATTTCCCCAGGGGAGAGAGCAGGGACTCTCTCAGGCATGGGGCTCACCTCACCAGTCCTGTCCCAGCCCAGCATCACTCCACTCTTTCTCAGCTTACACAGGGGTTTAATTTCTCATTTAGCTGTCCTGGGGAGTGGAAATCCTCCTTCCTAGAAGAAGACCCCCAAGCTCTCTCGCATGCCACATGCTCAGCCCTTGTTCATGCCTCCAGCCTCCTTCTGATGCCTCACCAATCTCAGAGCATCTCCCTGTTATTTGTGGGCTTGAAGAAGGGGCAGTAGAGCAGAGCTGGGATTAGAACCAAGCAGACACTAACACCATAGAGAGCTGTTTCTTGTGCACGGGCTTTTTCCATTGCTGCTTGCAAACTGTGTAGTCCTGCCACGAGGAGTACATCTGGGCAGATGCTCCATGCAAGGGAACTCCAGCACGACCGCCATTCCTCATCCCTACGCACAGGCTACACCCAGCACCGAGGCTCACCCAAAATGCTCTAGCACAGGAGTGCTTCAAAAAAACTCAGCCACATGGTTATCTAGTTACCAAAAATGGGAGAATTGCCAGTGAAAGATGATGGAAAAAAGAATTCCTGAATCCCATTGTGCTCCCTGGTGGCTTCTCTATTGAAAGTCAACAAAGAGAAAGGGGTTCCCATTGCCATCCCCATCCCCATCCCTAACCCATCCCCACCACATAGTATGCCTGCCTGCAGAAGCAGTGATTGAACAACCCATGAGTATATATTTGTGATGGTACACAGTAAATCAAATAATATCAATTTGGGCTACACATGTCTCATAATTAGCTTGAAGTATTTTATGTTTACGGCTCAGGATCTCATCATGTCTTTTGCAAGAAATAGCAGTATTCATCCAGGATCACTGGAAAACCTGCTCCAGCAACTCTAGGGAAAGGGGGTTGGGAAGAGTTGGGGCTTGCTGGTCAGAGGTGCCAGGGCAGCCATGGGCAGGAGCAGTGAACTGGGGGGACTTGAGGACCAGCCTCTGCAACAGGGTCTGAGGCTCTGAGGAGGGGAAGGACAGCGAGCTGATGGTGGCTGTGCAAGAGCATGGTGTGTGTGTCTATGTCTGTGTGTTTATGGGGCGCTGGAGGTCACACAAGGGGAAGTGTTTTCCCTTGAGTACTGGGTGAAGGAAAGTGGCAAAAGCCTGTTTCGTAGCAGTGAAGTGCTGGAGACTCCAGGAGGAAGCCCGTGGATTTCCTTGTGCTTCTTTAAATAAGGAGGTTTTAGAGATGCATTGGGGAGGATCTCTGCTGGCTTGGCTGGCAGGAATGGACAATGCAAATTGTTAGAGTAGGAGGAGACACAGGCTGCTGAGATGGGAAAGGTAGGAGAATGGGAACATTGTCTGAAGGAGGTGGAAGAAAGAGTCAGTATACCCTAGACCAAAGAGTGGCATGGCTGTAAGAGCTGATGTGGAATCTGGAGACAGGATGCATGGACAGGAGAAGAGGCACTCAGTTATCTAGTTCTTCCCTCATAGGATCACATCTCCTAATATCAATCTATGCTGAAAATTCCTGTCAGGTTGGGCAAAACCCTTGTTGGACTGTGTGATCTCCTCAGACCCATGGGACTGACAGGGCATCCCGCAGTGCTGACCCAGACTGGAAAGTGCACAGCAAGCCATGGCAATCCTGGCAACACTGCCTGACTAGCAGGGTGCATCTGAGCTGCTGTGGAGTTGGGCACTAAGGCATCTCAGGATGAACCTGTGCTGATCAGTGAGACTGTGGGGTAAAACAGATGATGACCTTGGAAGCACAGTAATTGCAGAGTCTGGGATGAAGCTGGTAGGAGACCTGTGTTGTATCCCTGGCCTGCAGGCAGCTAGGTGCACCAGGCCTCCCACCTGTAGTGCAGGCATCCAGGATATCACAGTGACAGACCAAGGATGTCTTAAAAGATATAAGGCCACAGAGGCTTTCCTTGATGATTACGTCCAGAACAGTTTGTCTGATATCATGGTTGGTATCACAGACATAGTGTGATCTGGTGTGGTCAAAGTGCTCATCCACTTCTGGGCCAGAATGGGCTTCTTCCCCAGACCTGAGTGTAAGCTCCTGACCAAGGTCATTACGGGAACATAGATGGATCAGTTGTTCATGTCTCTGCCTCTTCCTCAACCTCTCTTGAGGAATATTCCTGATCTCTCTCTCCACCTTCCTAAAGTACAGCTGGCTGTAGAGCTTACAGCATATCCCCCTAAGGGGAATCAGCAAGGTGGCTACAGGCACTGGGGCTTCGCAGGAGGCAGTGGACCTCGTGCAGAGCTGCTTCACAGAGTGATGGGCTGCTGCACAGTGTGGACAAGTTGGGTGAGAGAGCAAGCTGTCAGGGTTTTGCTGAGCTTGCCAAAAAACCTCACTGTGCTCCAAGAAGTCCTGTGCTGTAACCAGCATGGCCACGAATGAGGCATGCTGAAGATGTGTTTAAAAGCCTGCTTTGCAGATATGGGTTATAAAGAAGTGCTGTGGGGAAACGGCACGTGTGGGGGCACCACAGTTCTCTTGATACAATTCATCATTCAGTGTCAGAAGGAAAGGACTCAAGCTATCACACCACTCCCTCCACCTAGAAAGAGGTCCTGCTCTATCTTAGCCAGTGTCATATGTGTAATTGATGAAGTGTATTCGAAAGAGAAGTTCAGGCCGTTGTGTTCAGGCCAGGACAGGAAGGCTACATGTGCTGAATCAGCAGGGACTGCCTTTGCTCTAGAAGAAGAGGATTTGTCCGCACCCAGCAATTAAGATGTCATCTTTGGTTGATACAGCAATCACCCCTGCAAACGCTCTACAGAGCAATTTTCCTCTACAAATGGACTTCAATCCTATTAATGCAACTATGAGAAGTTTTTTCCCATATTCAGCACAAGACAGAACCTGTACAGCATGGAGGGTGAGAGCACCGAGCTTTTTCCTATCTTAGAAAATACCCAGAAATCTAAAAGAAATGCTGTACAATGGGAGCAAGCCTGACCTTTCTCCAAACAGCGGCAACAAATTATCAAGCTGAAAAAAAATAAAAAGAGAAGCAGCCTTCTAAGAAGGAAAGTGGGCTCTGGAAAGTGAGTAATTTGGTGTCCTTTAATGTTTCCAGCCAAGCTTCATATTACTTGAAGCATTAAGGAAAAAAAGAAAAGAAAAAAAAATCAAACCACCTTTAATTCCCATGAGGAGGTCACAGAGTTTATTGTGTCCAAAGGCTTACAGCCTGGTACTAGGGCTACAAAAAGCAGCAGGGAACATTCTCTCAGAAAATGATACATCTTTTTCCCTTCTGTCAGGATTTTGCTTCTTTAATCAGGTAAGACCACTTATTATATTCAGTTCACTTAGAAAAGGAAGAAAGATATGCTATTGTGCCTCTTATTCAACTCCTTTAAGGCCTTAAAAAGACCCGTAAACAAAAATCCAGTCTACCTGCCTGACAACTTCTCCTATCTTGTAAAACATAGGAAAGTGGTTCATGTATTTTCTTTAAACTTTAGTACAGAAATTCAGGTTCTTGCTCTATTTTTTTTTCCTGCTCAGTCTTTCAGGCATGCTTCTTTCTAGCTTACTTGATATAAGCACTGCAGACTTGGGGAGAGCCTGTGTCCTGTTGTGGGAAGTCTGTGGAGCACTACTACCACTAGCAAAGCACTTACACAACTCAAATGGGCCCAACTCTTTGTTTATACACATTGAACTTTCAGCAGTTGAGAGAGAAGCTTTCTTAAAAAATGTATGACCTTGCCTCTTCAGCAAAAGGTAGAGAAAGCTCCCAATCCACTTCATTAGTCCTCTCAGCAGGTATGAACAAGGTTATCATATAACTACCTTACAGGTCAGAAAAATTAAGCAAACCTTTTAGGACTTGCACTTTTAGAATAAGAAAGGAGGAAAAAACCCCTATCTTGAGCAGAAGTTTCTGTCATAGAGACATTAAAGCTTTTAAGCCTGGACTATTGCAATACAAGATGATCCTAAAGTTGCTCCAAAACAAGAGCTTGTTAAGCAGGCAGGTACTTACCTGCAAGGCTGAGCAGACTCCAGAGCCCATTTCTACCACAATAGCTACCAGCTATTCTGCTGCGCAAATGCACTCCTCTGCTACGTGGCTGCAAGCGACCTCAGATCTCGGTGTGAGGAGAAAACACCCCTTCGGTCCTGCTGCAGCAGCTGCCTGCCATGGGGAGAAGGTTTGAACTTGCAGAGGAGAGGCAGGGCCACACCTGGGAGCTTGCTGTAGTTGAAGATGAAGTCAATGAAACTCAATGTTTAGCCTTTTTTTCAGTTCACAAGTTTTGCAGCATTTCTCCAACATTTCCAAAAGGTATAAGAGACACAAATTGCCCATGAACACAGGTTGACTAGGCCTAAATGAGGGAAGGAAGGACTGAAGCAGCCTTTCAGCTGCTATTAAGGCTTCAAACCTTAGTGCTATAGAAGTGATGATCTATAAATGAGATAACAGTAAGTGCGGCTTGCAGCAGCAGAGTGAAAAGACCTTTCCAGCTCTATATTCCCATGGGAAATGTTGCATTAGGAAGTTCACAAGCTAATGACAAACACATAGGCAAGACCTGGCTGAAGGGAAGGACAGCTCATAAGTCATCCATATACAGCTGGAGCAAAATGTGAGCTGTGCCACTGACAAGCTTCTGTCTACGATTTGAGGGCAACGGGGTGCTGATTTGCAAGACAAACCAGTCACGGTAGGATTTTAACTAACCAGCCTGTGGTAGGGTAGGAGGAAGAAGGCCCCAGATTGTGGAAACCACTTGTGGTCATTCCTTCACTAACCTCCAGCTATGAGAACAAGTATGAGCAGATCCCTGCTGTGGTCTTTTGACTGTCTTCTGTCAAATGACCCCTTAGGACCATAATTACTCCAGAAGCTGGCCCCTATTCACAGCTGGCTCTAGGACTGCTTATGTAAAATGCTACTAAAAACATCACTAGTGAATTCACTCACTGAAGGACATAAAGAGTGGCTCTAAGGCCGCCCTGAACAGTTCCACTGCACTCCAGGAGGCACAGTGAATGGGGCTGCTTTTGAAAGGCACCTCCCTGTCTTTCCTCTGTTTGTGAATCCTCCTTCCCTCCATAAGATTTGCCTGAGCATCAGAAAGATACCTCGAGGAAGCCTGAGCCATCCAGGCAGCTGGAAAGACCTGCCATCTCTGGGAGGAAGAAAGCCAGGCTCATTCGACTGTTTCTCAGAAGGAGCCAAGGTTATCCTGGCAGCTGAGCTGGTCGCCTGCCAGGAAGAGCAGGGGAAGCTAGGAAGAGTTTCTAAGGAAAACCTCAGCCTTTGGCGTAAAATGTGTGGCTCAAGACCCAGGGACGAATTTGGGCTGGCAGTCAAGATCTGAAGACAAGAAAATATTTATTGGTGCTTGGGCAGCATTAGCAGAGGAGAGCTGTGGACTCTTACTGGAGTGGGAGGGGGAGCCTGGAAGGGGTGAGGCACAGGAAAGCAACACACCATGCTTCTTTAGACATTGCTAATGCTTCTGCATGAGCCCGGGGGCTCTGGGGACAGCTGGGTTTCAGCTGACACAGGGCTGGGTGCATGTTCTGGAGATTTTCAGATCAGGCTTTAATAGGTCTGTCTTGCTTATCAGCACCTCTGAGAGCTCAGGGTTCAGATAAGCACCACAGAGGATGCATATTTAAATAAATGTAGAGAGGACTCATATTTTGATCCATCACTTACAGGTTCCCTTTTTAACCTCCTTCAGGAGGTATGACTCCTGCTTGTGTGTGTGCGTGAGTGTGTAACATCTTCCCCATTCCATCTGGGTTGTGATTAATTTAGATATAAGGCATTTGATATAACTCATTCTATGAATTTATTTCGATTTCTAGATACGTCATGTACAAAGGGTTGTTCAGGAACATAGCTGTCAGCCTATCTTATTACAGCAGCTTAGAGATGAGAGAAAAAGCAGTAGGAAAGAATATGTGGTGTTTTGAATAGTCATAATTCTCCACTTTGTTGTCTATGGACGTTTTTTTTCTTAAGCCTGGTAGTTTATCTTGAACCAATGGACTTGAAAAAACATACGATTAAAGTATTTTTCTTTCTTTTTTGCTTTCAGCAATAAAAAGATAATTGGAGGGGGAAACAACCTATTCCTCTCATGAATAATCTTCAGCATGGGCCAGCGACTGCTCTGTGATCAGTGGTCTGTTGACCACCATGGTCTGGCTGTGCTGGCTGTGAGGAGACATGAAATTCTGAAAATCTCAGACCTCTTCCCCAAGAAGAGACACCATGAGCTCCATCCCAGCTGCCAAGGTCTGCTCTTGCCTCCACCATTACAGCGGAAATGGGGCTGCCTGGAAGATGGTGGGAGCAAAGCACATTGTGCCCCATCTCAACACTGCACCAGCGGGCGATTGGAGTAGCTTGACATGGTGGAAGCGACAAGCAACCTGCCCAAAAGACCTCAGCTAACCCAAACTGGACTATTACTGAATGACCTTACTTGGGTTAAAGTTGTCTTGCAGTTGCAGTCGGTAGTCCTCCACTACAGTCTGGCTGGGTCTCCTTAAAGGTCCTCAATTTCTGACCTCCTCTTTGCTTCCTGGAAGGTCCTATAAAGGGCACCACAGAAGACGGAGAGCTGCCTTGGGTATCATGGAAGAATAAGCAGCTGGGTAAAATTTACCATGGGTATAACTAGGGGGGCAAGACATGACACCTCTCCTAGTGTTACC
Organism: Mesitornis unicolor; assembly: GCF_000695765.1. NCBI lineage: Eukaryota > Metazoa > Chordata > Aves > Mesitornithiformes > Mesitornithidae > Mesitornis > Mesitornis unicolor. The sequence continues at coordinate 62,166 of NW_010175589.1, forward strand.
CATTCTACATGCTTTGAACATGCACTTCTGCAGCTATTCTGTGCCTAAGCTCTCACTGCTGAGAGTGGTCCTGGTATTGACCAGGTTATTGTGGTCCAGGGTAACATTTTTATCCATTTTTAATCTCATACAAGAGCATGCAAGCTTTGGAAACTTTTTTCTGTAAACTAGCTTTAGAGTTCAGTTGTCTGGCCCTATCTGGATTTACAGATGACCTTCTTTTTTTGGCTAAATGGTTATATAAAGATGACATGAAAACGTATTGTACTTTGCCTGCCAAATTTTTGTCTTACTCTTTTTTGGAAGCTGCTTGTGATTGAGGTCCTGCTCTTGCTTGTGCTAAAGCTAATAAGAGTCGTAGCATTTACTTAGATACTCCTGTGCCCAATGCATTTATACAAGCACTTGCTGAGATCCTCTGGCACTAAAGACAACTTAGCACCATTAATCAATAAAGTGCCTCACAAACGTTACCCACAACGCCTTTATGAGTCAGCAACCCACCATAAAATATGCAGTTTCACATCCAGGGAAGCTAGCATAGATGGGTTAAATTAATTGCCGCTTTCTTATAATAGTGATATGTTAGCAGGATCACAACTGCTGTCCAAGACTTGACCTCCCCAGTGCTTAACAAATGCTCAGAAGGTCAGATGCCTCCTTGTTCTCCGCCAGGTTACTTCTGAAACAGATGGGCTGGGGAGGCCAACAGAGGGGATATCCAGTGCAAACAAAGGATTGGAAACTGGAGTATGCAAGTATGAAGTGACTTGCCCAGAGTCACAGCAGAAGTCTGTGAGGAGGCAGAAATGTCATCCAGGCTTGTCGGGTCTTGGGCCCATCCTGTCTTCCAAAGAGGAAGTCATGGCCAGGAACTGCTCATAAATGAGGAGGTTTTAGCTGCTGGCCACATACTGAGATTGTAAAATTTTGTTTCCTTCAGCTATTGTTCCAGCCACATACATTTGGAAGTTGAACTACTACCCCAGCTCAGGGCTGAGGAGCTGAGGGCTCATTACAGCGGGACAGTGTACCGCAGGGGAGGTGCACCTTACCATGGTCTGAAATCACTGCTTTATAGCTCCCTTGCAAAACTCCAGCAAGCCTTTAGCCTCTAAGGGTCACCTATTTCCTCTTCAACATGAACCAGTTACATTTGATCTGCTGATAAAGTCTTTATCTATCTTTATTTCTCTGACCACGTTGGCCACCCTGACCTTGCAAAAATGAGATGAAATACCACACAGGGAGCTAATGATTTAAATATGAGACTGCACATTTCATCTTGAAATTCAGATGATCTTATTAAAGCGTGGAGGGAAAGCAGAGAGAAGTACAGCCTTTTGTGTTTGGTTGGGTACATGTATTATTTATGATGTAGAATGACTGACTGACTGCCTTGAATTTTGATATGTGAGGCAAATGAAGAAATGTTACCTCTTTCTATGCAATGCTACAGGAAAGTGGTTTCTCTAAGCCTCTGATGTGGGAAAAGCTGAAAGGTAAATAGGCAAAGCTGATTTAACAATCAGGACCTACAGTCACCTGTGGGGCAAATTCCATTATATTTAACAGTACTGTACCAGAGCTATATTTGTCCAGTATTTGCTGATTAAAACTTCATGTAATGGCAATGTGGTTACTGGCAGAGCAATGACCTTTACCCCTGCAACTCGGTTTCAAGGCCCATGTTGCTTTGCAGCTGAATAATAGACTCATGTCTGCAGAAGACTTCAGTCTTAAAAATCAAGCCACTGCTCTGACTTTGTGATTTTCTGGCCATCAAGACAGCAGGTGGATTAATCTCCTTTTCACACTGCCAAAATGACCTCTAAATTATTAAAGGCAAAGAGAGGAAAACTGTGAATTTGTATATAGTGAGAAAGGACTTGGGTCACCAACTTGCACACTCTATTAATAACACCATAAGTAATCACACTGTCGGCAGGTATTTAAAAATAATTTCCACCTCATTCTTCAAGTTACTTTTCTTAGCAAATAAATGGAGAGGCTGACTCCATTTTTTTGGTGCAAGTAGAGGCTGTGAGGCAATGTCCTTCCCTTCCCTCTCCTCCCACAGGAGTTCAACTGGTTTCCAACCACTGCTATGCACAGTTCACTCATTTTTCTGTTCCATACACTGACCTGCTGAGTGTTGTCTATCTTCCTTGTATGCGTATGCAGAGCATATAAAAAGGACAGAGCACCCACACAGATAGACTCGCACATACATACTCTAGTGACATGAGTTTAAATATAACTGGAGTTTGCAAGGCATTTTAAGGTGAAAAGCTTCGCATAACTGCTGACTACCCTTAAAAGTTGTACTTTTCATTTTTTTTTCCTTAGTATATACTGCCTGTAAGTCATGGCAAATGAATAGGCTATTATTTTGGGGGATAATGGCTTTCTGCTTCTACATGGTGCTGAGGCAAATTGAAGATACCCACATGTAAGCAAGGGAAGGATGCTCATTTCCAAAGCGGAGAGATGCTCAGTGAAACCCCTCTGCTACCAAAGCTTTATTCTTCTGTAAAACAAACTTAGGCAGACATTGTAAGAGTAATTCTTCCTGTTGTAGTGTGTTAAAAACATTGACTCTTGTTTTATCTGTCCACTGCCTCTAGATGTCCACAAAGCCATTGCCAGTCAATGCCAGGTACATGGTCTATTTTACTGGCCAAGAAAAGTAAACGAAAGCACCCCTTTCTCTTCCTTCAGATTTTGGTAGCCTGATCCAGTGGAATAACTAATAGCTGAATAATCTCATTAACTTTCTGCAGCTTTTTGGCACAGTAAGGTGCTGGTCACCATGAGGTCTTTTCTACACAGAAGGCATACCGCTGCGAAGGCTTGGCCACACACAAAATTGTAACTATAGTGGTATAGTAAAAATTGTATAATTTCCCTAGAGTAGAAACAGCTATACCAGTACAAAGATGCTTATTTATGCTGAAATTTCTATTTTCATACAAGAAGGCAAATAAACTGTACTGGTATAAAGCATCTTTGTGCCAGTACAACAGTGTCTCCCAGCCAGCAGTTATACTGGTTTATCTATTTCAGTAAAAAATATCACACCTCCAATGGAAATAGTTGTACCTGTACAAAACCTATGAGTGGACCAGGCCTGAGCGAAAACTTTAAATACAGGCTCTTTTTATTCCCCTCAATACTATTAAAAACATCTTAATAAGTAATCTGGCCAGATTTTTTTTTTTGAGTACTGGCTTGTACTACCTTTCAGTGCTCACTGGCAAATGTGGGTCAAATACTCAGTAGTCCAACAGTCAGGGAGGCTTCCCAGTGTGACGACAGTGCTCACAGTGAATATCGTGCTTTAATCCTTCTTACTCTGGTTCTTTTCCCTTTTAAGCAGCAATAAATAACCTCTGTGGAGATACTAGCATGGATGGGGGCTGAGCGAGGAGCCGTGCTTCCTAGGGCTGGCTGAGCACTGCCCTTACACAGCATCCCTTCTCCTGGACCTTCTGCCTTGGGGTTTCAGGGTTTGGGTTTCCCTGCCCAGCCCCACAGCACAGCTGGGGGGACAAGGCGGGAGAGGATGGCGCTGACAGTCATACCCATGCCCCACAGGCAGACAAAGGCGCTTCAGAAATCAGGCAGACAAAACCACACGGCAGAAGCTGTTCCCTCAAAAAACAGAAAAAATGCAACCCTCATCATGCTGGAGACGAGTCTCATGACTTTGTGGGTCTGACTCATGGTTCTTCATCTCCTCCAATAATTCTGCCCCACACACTTAAAAACAAAATCTGCTCCTAGGCATAGGTCAGGCAGAGCTGGGATGTATTTCTTACAAAATCAGGTTTACACCTTCCATTTGATATTTCACTGGCAGACTCCAGTGCCAGACTGGTTTGCTGCTGTGGAGAATGTTACCTGCTCTGGGGAGAAAGCTCCTCTGAAAATTAACCTATTTTTAATAATGCCACCTTTGATTATTGATGCCAATTTACAGTCGTGAGCATATGAGGCAAACACACATTTTTCCCAATTTTGAGAATAGTGGAAAACTTTCTTCTGCTTAAAGGAAAAAGTATGCAAAGGGACCTGATTGAAATTAGTTTTGAAATCTCATTCACACTGCACCCTCAGTAACGTAACACGAGATCAGCATCCCATTCAAAAACAAGAAACCCTCACCTTTTGTTCCCAATTTTGGGAACATGCAGCATGTTATTGCCCTGGGTTGGGCTCTGTGCGGTCTGTTAGCACCAGGAAAAACACTCTGTAAGTGAGGTACAGCATCTTGCCGGAGACCACACAAACCCAAGAACAGCTCTTCTGATTCAATGTAAAAAAAAAAAGGGGGGGGGGGGGGGGGAAAAAAA
>NW_010175589.1:66551-88276 GCF_000695765.1 Mesitornis unicolor
AGAGAGGGGGGTTGAAGTACAGGCTGTCCCCAAGGCCTTTCTTCACTTGTGCAATTACCGCGCTCACCAAGTTTTGACTTGTTTTAGAATCAGGATTAAAATCCCCAGTTTCTCCACTATGAAAAGAAGGGCGAGCTGTGAGCCTGTGCTGATGTAAGGCTTTTCCTTGAGAACAGGCCTTCTCCTGTGCCGGGCCACTTGTCGGGAATTTTATTAGCCTGAAATAGTCTCCATCACCTCCCAAGTACGGTATGTAACACAAGATCTACTTTTTTTGCAGATCATGCCCAATGATTTAGAGTGTGCAAATGATTTAAAACGATCTATGCTCCCTCCACCTGGAGCTGCCAGCCAGTGTTTATACAGGAGCTGATAGAAAGATCCTTGTTGAAGCACTCAGACGCTGTTGAAGCGGCAATATCAGGAACTTTTTCCTCTCAGGTCTTCCCTTGGGAGCAGTGGGGAGCATAGCTACAGGTGGGCAGGAAGCCGTAACGGAGATACAGGCTATTTAATAACTGGGGAACTTCTACCACACAGAAAATCTGTTTTAAATTTAACAGCTGTATTCCAGCTCCCTCTTGTATTATGCATCTGTTGGAGATGTGTCTAGTTATAGATACAAGTTTCTTGGAATATTATATAATATTTCATACTTTTTGCATTTGGGAGAACAAATAAAAACACAAGGCTACATTAAGGTGTCCAGTATGGAAGCCAGATGAACAGCTGCTTTCCCTGCAACTCTGAAGCTTGAACTCTACCACGAGAGGTTGAGTTTGTTTCTCATTTGATTCGTACTTGCTTATTCAGTATGTAGGCCGTGGAGCTGCATGACTTGGAGAACAGGGCCAGCGTATGACACAGGAGTCCCGAGCTCCACTTTTGCCTTTGCCACTAACCTCCTGGGTGACCTCAGGGAAGTCACCTGACTGCTTTAATTCCATCCTCCTCCTCTTCTGACTTTTCAGGTTCATAAAGCTCTTTGGGGCAGGGACAGTCGCTCACGTTGTGTTTGCACAGTACCAAACACAGTAGGGCTCAGGAGCTCAATTAAGGCTCGTATTTACAAATATAAGTAAATAGTAATATAAATAGAAGACACTCTGCCTGCTCAGCATACTGCTGCTGCACAGGATTAACCCATTCCAGAAGCCAAATGTCTTCTTGACCGCTTTGGTGCCAGGACAAGATGAATAAAACATGCTACTCATTACTTTTAAAAAGCATTTGCATAAAATATATTGCTATATTTTACTACGTTTTCCTGTTATGCAAGCCCACCTTTATGTGGTAAGATTTATTGCAGGCTAAGATTTATTGACTTATTTCAGCATGGAAATGACTATTAAGATTGACCTGTCAGCAGTTTTTAATTTAATTGCTCTTTGATCCTTCAGCCTTCAACATATTTGCATTTTCAACTAAGCATCTCTTGGCAACACTTGTAGAACACAGCGGAAGCAGTGGCTGAGATGCAGATGCTAAAAAACCTGTGAGTTTCCTTATTTCTGGATGTGTCCTGGTATAGAATTACTGCAGCTTTTCAATCTCACTTTATCCTTACAAGCGTGCTTTTGGGTGGGAATAATATTGCTCTTTGCTTTCATTCCCTAATCTTTTAATCCTGCTCTGAGCACAGGAAAGGTAGAATCTCAAAGGAACAATTTCCAACCTGAAACCAAAACAAGATATAGCCAAATCTGTCCATATTCTGTGCTCCCTGATCAAGTAAGTGCACAGGCTTCCTCCACAGGGTAGGGATGCTCTACATGGAAATGGTGTCTTAGGTTGCTCCACAATATAAAGCAAAGGTCTACAAGGATGGATTATTTCCATGGCATTTATATGGAGAAACGTTACACAGCATCCTTCTCTACAGAGAAAATTGGCACTAAGTGATGTATGCAACCTAGTGCAAAACTGAGTATTTAGAAAATAGATAGGGTGATGAGGAATAAAAATGAGAATGAGGAAGGGGACCAGCCCTCTCCTGGAATGAAAGACCTATTCTGATTCCCAGTTTGAACCTGGAAAAATTCTGTCTGATGACAGTTGCATAGGATAAAACCAGCAAGCCTCAACTTGTGCAACTGGGCTTAGAAGAACACTATATGAACACTGGCCCAGCAGCAGTAAAATCAGTAATTTTACATAGCACAGAATTGTCGCTAAATTATTCATCGACACATAAAAATATAACTTCTAGCACTCCTGCAGCACTGGCTACCTGCAAATTGCCTTTGACAGCTCCTTCCACAAGCACAAGTTTGGCACATTAGCAGTGAGGCTAATGAATGAGGGGACACGCACAGTGCAGGCAGCCAAACCACTGCTCTGTGCTCAGCATTGGCTGGTGGGGAAAGGTGCCAGGTACAGTCACCACCAGGGCTGCCTGAAGCACTGAAGGATGGATTTTAGCAGCAAAGGGTCTGCAGTGGGGGTAGCTGAGTCTGGTCTTGAGCATGTTAACTGACCACATCGCTGTAGCAACAGAGATCTGGGTACTGTAGTTGCACTAAGGCTGAATCACAAATCATTCTCCACCTTGATGGCCATTCACCTATAGAGACTTTACTCATCGCCATAGCAGAAGCACTCGGTTTGCCATCTTGAGTACTGGCTCAATCAAACCACATTTTGGTTTATTGCAAGGCAAAACAAAAAAAGGGACACAGCCAACCCGTGGTACCACCCAAACCAGAACCCTCAAGTTGTGACCCATTTCTCCGTGCCAAGCACTACATGGGACAAATCCCAATGCTTCTGACAGAAACTCCTCTGTTGAATGCATGAACCCAAAGGAAACACACGCGTATTTGCACTGTGTTTGCTTTGTTCCTATTGCAGTAAACACAGGCTACGATGCAGAAGACAATGATGTCCTACAGTCTTGTTCTTTCAATAACGTTTCCTTTTTCAACTCCTGAATTGCAAACTGGATAGTGGTGTTTGTGAACAAATAATGTCCTCTTTCGTCTGATGTCCAACTGCAACAACACTGTGCTTTTTTCAGGGGGAAATCTTTAGGGCTTCAAGCACAATACAGACCTCAGAAGAGAGACATGGCATGTACATGTTTTTATCAGTCTATAGACAAAAAAATAAAGAAGAAAAAAGCCAAAAAAATAAAAAATTGGCTGAAGACAGCATTATCTGGACCCGGATTTGACACTGCTACTGTGGCTGTGTCAAAACTTGGTCTCTTTCTGAAAATTCCTATTCTACAAGACAAAAAATGCCACTGTTAAAAATGGTAAAGGATCCTATGGTAAAGATGCTTTTTTAACTATTCCTGACTTTCTGAAATGATGAACACGTGTGTTTGTGTGTGTGTGTGTGCGCGCGCTCCTGTATGTGTGGGGTGAGTGGTGGGAGGGGACAATGGAAGTGAGCTTGTTCTTAAATGCTTTAAATGTGAGAAACATGCAATATTCCTGTCAAGTACTTCTAATTTCTCTCTCTTTTTAAAAAGAGTCTTCAATATTGCAACAAAACAGAAAAAAGTTTAAATAAGAACCAAAAAAATCATCAAATTGGTAGACAAACACAGGAGAGAGAGACTTTTATATGCGATGCAGCATCATATGGGCTGTTAGTACTTAACCAAATTATATTTCTTTAGCAAATACTTAATAATGTTTAGTAACAATAACAAAAAAGTACCTACTCTTAGAAGGGTTCATCCCTTCAATGAACAACCCTGGGAATTCAATTACATGGAAATTTTCTCCAGCCAAACCAAGACATCATCAATGAATCAAACTCCACACCCTATTCAGCCAAAAAAATCTACCAAAAAAAGCAGATTGGAACAAGTCCAGGTGAACATTACTGAAAGATCAGGAATTTCTTTATTTTCATTTTGTCTTTAATAAAGGAACTCTGCCATTGCAAAGGTAATTTTCTACAAGTGGTGAGGTGCAATCATTATTATACAGTATTCCTGTAGCAGGAGTATAGCGTATTTTATTGTGGGTGCTCAACAGCAACAAATCGGGTAAGGATAGGAATGGTCTCATAAACTTAACAGAAGTCTGAGAGGCAAAACAAGTTGGTACACATAATGCATACATAACTCAACAGAGGGTTAGAGGTGAGTAGAGAAACAATACACAAATAAAAAATATAAATATGTAAAAGTTGTTAATTAGGTGTTGTAGAAGACAGCTGGTTTTCATATTGCACCACCAAAGAACCAATTTATGAACATTTCATTCAGACAAACTGCCTCAAACCAAGATTTGTGCTGATTTTTTCACTGAAATTATACCATGTGCTTAATGCTAAGCAGCACCAAACAACAGAACTGCTGCTTTCTGGAGAGGGTAAACATCCCAATCTCAGTGTGGCATTTTCCATTGTTTCATAGATGCATCTCTTGTCCCCTTCTTTTTTCCTACACTCTGATGAAGTGCCAATTTTTGGCTGTAGTAAATGTAGCATAAATTGTGCAAATCACTTGTATGAGCTCAGGAAGTTGAATTCTGCCATGTTCGAAACTCCGTAGATTGATGTGCATGTCACAAGGTCTTTTGGTCCAATACTTTTCATGACCAGCATTAGCAGGCTGTCTGCACAAGAAAAAAGAGTCTATAATAAAGTCCTGTAAGTCAAGTAGCTCATGCAGACAGCCAATATGATTTAAAATTAAATATCTAATCAGAGCGATTTAATGCTGGCTTTATGGTTAAGTAATACTCTGAGCTCACTAAAAAAAAAGTTAATAAAAAACATGTAAAAAAGGGGAGGGGAGACCTACACATTTTATTTGATACAATCAGTAGATTTCTTTAAGCTCTGAGCATTGATTTATAGCTGTACAAGGAATAAAGATACCAAATTGTCCACTCAATTTCCCTGGTGACACAATTTTTCACCCCATGTCAATATCTTATTCAAAAAGACAACATAAAGGATGAGATGAATTGGGTACATATCAGACTCTTTCCATTGGCTGAACTGAGGTAAGAGTACGTGAGGGAAAATCCAGGCTGAGAGACACAGCAGGGCAAAGGGGAGCTCACCGCCCTTCTCTCAGTCCTTCAAAGAAGAAACCAGCCTGCAGATTGTCCAGCTATAAGTGCCATGAAAGCACATGCCAGGGACTAACCTTGGTGGCATGTATCGCCCTAGACACAGGAGCTGTGTCTGCACTAGCAAACAGTGTGGACCAATAAAAGCAGATATATTCATCAAAATACTTAGTGCTGAGGACACGATGGCTTTACCAGACACATTTCAAGATTTTTCTTTTAACTTAGGATGAGCTCCAGTCTGGTTCCATGGACTGGATGCCAATTTGTGCTGGAGCATGTCTCTTGAATTTGTTTCATCCATTTGTTTCATCCCAGTTTCTGAGCCTTGAAGCAGGGTAAAAGGAGGGATGAGGGGGTGAAGAGCTTCAAAAGCACATGCCTGATACACACTAAAACACTGATGCATGTTTACTTCACATATGAAGACTACTAAAAGCAGTAATAGAAAGTTTTTATACAAAAGGGTCATACCTACAAGTAGACTTCATTAAAAATAGGTTTATATTAAATGTTCCATTCATTTAGGGTTAAACTAAGCTGCTACCAGGAATTCAACAGCATCTGGATGACAAGGTAACAGCACACACATCTCCTGTTGTCAAGAGAAGGGAATGCACACCCAATCTAGCTTCCAACCGCAGACAGCTGAACACCCTCTCCATTTTTAGCTTGAGCTGTGACTGAGCCAGCAAGATTTTTTGTAATTTTTTTTGCTGTCACAGTGAAGGTGACATCTCATCTCGCAGCTGTTCTTAATCTTATAGTTTTTACCCATGGGAATTTGATACTCAGAATTTTATCCATGAGTAACTCTTTAATAAACTTTAGTTCTATGCAGTGCCAACAACCAGACCCAGAATCTTTGCATCACAAAGCCTGGAGGATCTTGTTATCTCAAAATCCAGTTCTAGATCCCTCACACTGAAAAGTATGTGCCCATACAACTGTTACATTAAAGGGACATTAGTAAAGAGGGGCCACAGAGCCAGGGCCCTCAGGGAACACTGAGAAGAAGAAGGGAGAAGGAAGAAGAAGAAAGAAGAAGAAGAAGAAAGAAGGAGGAAGGAGAAGAAAGAAGGAGGAAGGAGAAGAAAGAAGGAGAAAGAAGAAGAAAGAAGAGGAAAGAAGAAAGAAGAAGGAGAAAGAAGAAGGAGAAAGGAGAAAGGAGAAGAAGCACTGGCACTGAGTTTTGTCTTACCGCACTTAACCCAAAAAACTGTATTTGCTGCTGGTGGGACTATCTACAGCATTCAAGCTTACGAATGACTGAATCCTTTCCTGCAATAGCATTTTTAACATGCTAACATTTCTGATCTAATGCATACTGAGAAGACTTTTAAGAGAAAAGGCAGCTAACCAGTCAACAAAGTTGATCTTTTTTATCCTGGAGTGACAAAGCACCTTAATTCTGAATATATTAGCTTCTCTAATGAGGAAACATATCATTATCAGTACTGCATTATTATAAAAATGTACATAACTCTGACATCTTGATTCTAGTTGGTGATTTCTACTGTGTTCCTAAATTATTAGTTGTGAGCCATTTCCTGACTCGAGACATTCTATATTAGACCTGAGATATCAAAGATACCATACTGGTTGGCTTAAGTCCATCTTTAGTTCTAATTTTTTTCTGTAAATGGAAAACATTTGGCAAAAAGAGTCTTTCAAGCCATGTCAGGTTTTGATTTTGTTTTTATTTGTGGCACTAACAGACATCAATATTTTACAATATATAATATATATAGTCACATTAAATGCAAATGGCTAAATATTCTCATGCTTTCAACATTACATAGCTATACATTTTAAATTTCAGCTCTGAAAAAAAGAATCTGCCACCACTCTGGTCTGTGATTATAAAATTGTAAATGTACAAACTTCCATTTATTCAGTTTCATTACAATATAGGAAATATGAAAAAGCATTTTCATTTGTCCTTTTTAAGTTAATCAATTTAACGAGATATTTTCAAATATGTACAACAACAACTACCAAAGTAGTTAACATTTGAAAAAGATGCTGCTATAAATACTTGTGAGACAACATACAACATACAAAATACGAACTGGAAACAAAGGGTCAACTTCTGCATGACCCGAACAGGAGAGAACAAAAGTCCTGGTTACTGATATAAACCAGTGTCACTCCATTTTGCAGTGCAGGAATGAATTCTAAATCTCGAACCTCTATGCAGTACTCTGAATCTTATTTATAAACTTCACAGTCTGTTGCAAATAGAGATCCTTTAAGGTGTCTCAGTATTTTTGAAGTGCCGTGAAGGTTACTAGGGTTCAGAATCTCTCTGCATCTTAGCATTCTATACATCATATCCCATAAGTAACTTTTCAATAGGCACTGTCTCACATTCATTATTGATTGCCTGCTTTCTCAGAGCTCCACCAGAGATATCAAGTTCATCTAATTTTAAAAACCAATGACTCCAGCACATGACAATTTAGTTCCTTCATAATGTACAATAACTTTTTTCTTGTGATTGTTTTTTATAGCTCTTTATTCTAATGGCTTATGACCCTTTTCCAAATCAAATAAGAAGCAAGTAAACAGTCTGAATAGTTACATATTTTTAACAACTTGAAATGAGTATTACTTTTGAGATAGCTAGCAAAGTCTTTTCATTTTTCCCATAAACACAATTAAGTATTAACACAGGACTGCACAGTGTTTATATTCTTATTAACCTGCCAACAAGAATAGTTTATTGGCAACCTTAAATATTCAGAGGCAAAACACAATTCCTTGGCACAGAAGCTTTACAGCAGAGCAACATATTTTTCCCTTAGAACTATTATGCAGGAACACACAGAAAATTAATTACACCTTATTTTGGCTTGTAGACAAGAGAATAAACTTAACTTCTTGATGCTTTTTGCCACTTCAGAACTTGAATGATTATTATGGGTGCATACGGGGTTAGATTTTCCAATTACCTGTTCTTTATACATGACTCAAACGAGCAGAGGGACCTGTAACAAAGAGAAACACATGATCAGTCAAGGTATTTTTAAACCTCCAACTGCTGACATTGTCAACCAAATATTCTCCTGTGAGGCTGTTTTCAAGCTTGGACTCTTCATCAGCTCCTTGAGACTACTTAAAGCTTATCTGCTTTTTTCTAGCTGTATCAGTTGGTCCAATGAAAGTTGTCATCCTTCCTTAAAAATCCCCCACCTCAAACATCCTGACGTATTGCAGTTCCAATTACACGATTACTGTAACATGAGTGATGTATTTTACTGTGAACGTCCTTCACTTTGTGGAATGAACATAAAGTCAAGCTGCAAGTATGCAATATGTGACAGTCAAAATCTGTTTGGTATCAGTTAGCTGTTACTGGTCATAAAAATGAATTGATGAGTACTTTGCTTCCTGATTGAATGAAGAGAACTCCCAAAGGCTTTGAGATTCAGGAAAATACTTAAACAAATGCTTATCTTTCTTCCTAGTCCTCAGGTCATATAAGCATATGCTTAATGTTAAATATGCATGGTAGGGTGCTCTTCCAAAATCAAAGTTATTGAGATTTGAACCTATCAGAGAGATATACATTAAGGTCACCACAAAAGCTAAACAGGATTAATGTATTTGATCAAGTCCAAACCTTCCATTTTGGCCTTAGTATCCAAGCCAGAAGCTTTATTCTTGGGGAAAAAGTAGGTCAGGGTACTAATTATTAGCAAGGTGAACAGTTCAAATTAAATTTTATCTTTCAATTCCAATAGAGTAACAGTATGCAAATGAACGCCTCTCACTGCACATGGGAACTAGAATCACATTATAGGCTCATTTGACTACCTGTATATCAAGCTCAGTCAACCTTTTAATGGGGCCTCCTGCCCCATTTCCAGCATACCAATGCAGACATCACCTGTGGTTTTGAGTCTGTAATCTCTGTCATTGCCCCCACAGACACTGATGATAAGAAACAGTATTTCTTAATTCACAATTAAATACCTCTAATTATGAGAGAATAGTCCCCTGCTTGACACAAAGGTATGGAACTAGGCCGTGCTTTGTAGAAGACACTCAACATGCCATAATCCAGATCGATGCATTACTTGTTGGCAACCAACTTCAAATTATCCCAGCATATATCAGGGACTTAATGTAACGGGTGCAGTAATTACCTTACCTGACTCCTTTGATTGCCAACAGAATGATACACTGCACATATCCAGAGTTCATGTGACTTAATGCTGATGCTGAACACTGGCATGAACACTTATGCATACTGTGATGGAGCCAAATTAATTTTTAAAATTGCAGCAAGTAAACAGAAGAGGCTGCTTTAGATACAGCTCCAATCTTTATTGGAAAACACATGAAATCTGTAGAATCTCTCCTGCATGTACCATTAAAAAGTAGTCTAAAAAAATCATTTTACCACGAGCAAAAGCTTGTTCCTCAGATATACAATTTGCCTTCCCCACCTTCTGCAGGCACATTCCCCTGCAATCTCTACCAAATGCCTGGGTACAACTCTACCTAAGATGAGTAGATGGCATATAAGCAAAGGCAACTTTTACAGCTTCTCTCTGTTGGGTAAGATCTTCAATCTTGCATGTGCTTGTGCTGCAACTATACCTACAGCTAGACAGCTAATGGGTTATTTGCATGTGTAGTTATGGTTTTTTCCACAGATAATCATGGTAAATCCCAAGGCAAGTTACACAGACACAAAAATACACATGGAATGATATACAGAATTTCAGAAATCTAGCTAGGTTAATTTGCATTTTCTAAGACAGAAAGCTTAAAAACTAAACATCAAGATCTTAAGGAGGTGAAATCATGACTAAAGTTGCTTAATACAATTTAAGGAAAACGTTAGTTCACTTTTAACACTGGAAGCTGAAACAGTACAGCAATATGACATGAATTCTGATCACCAGAATTAGCCAATCAGCTGTTTATTTCCTAGATCAACTGATTCTCCTTTGTACAGAGGCAGACCACGTGGCTGGAAAGCAGGCTCCTCGCCAGTGAGACACATTCATTTCTCAAGACAATAAACCATCAAAGGTGCTAGGTCAGCCATCCCTGTTGGTAGCTTTACTCGATGCCATCTCCCTGACTTGCTGTTGTACTCTGGAGTTGTTAAACACCTGCCAGGTGTCTCGACAGACTGTTTTGAAAACTGAAGAAAAAAGTTACTTCCTGCACACTGTCAGGTCTTCTTCCAGTTTGGTAAGTTCACTCCTTTCCAGCAACACATCTGTGTCTCCATTCCCTTTGGGTAGGATCTGTAGTCTAACTACTTTCTGGCAGGTCTCTGTACTGCGCTGCACTGGGGATGAACCATTTAACTGAGCAGGCCCAACTGGGCTTGGCACCCACAAGAATTTTCCTTTGGGAGTCTGTGGACAGCAACAGCGTGCAATAAAACAGAAGTCGCTTCTTCAAAACAAGTATGATTTATTTGCCAAAGCAGACACAGTACTTCAAGAAATGGATTAAAGAACAGTCAGGAGACCTGTGTGCCTGCTCTCTTACCTATACTGGGAATTTCCCTTGAATACGTATTTTTGTTCTGGTTTGTTCTGGGTGACCCAATTACAGCCTGTGTGGTGCAGACCCTGACTCTCAGCAAGGCAGGGTCAGCCTGCAGCAATTTCTCTCCTCTCTTCCTGCACAGTCAATCTTTTAACCTTAAAGTTTATGACTTTAGCAAACAGCTGTGTAATCAGGGGTGGAGTGGAGGAGTTGCCTTTTCACAGATATTAATAGACCTCAAATGTTTGTTGGGATGCTCCTTATCTAGGCAATTGGTTGCTTTTTATATTTGGTTCCCCTGACAGCTCTGTTTGATCTACTTCCATTGCAAATAACCCCTCATAAATAAGCACAGAGTCATACATAACTAAGCAATGCAGATTCTTCCCAGTTCCCCCCTATATGAGCTAAATAAATGACTTCATCATCAGAAGCCCTTGTTCCAGCAAACTTTGAGAAGACACTGGAAGAGAAACAGACACAAATACAGAACTGAACTACCTACTCTGCTGTCTAGTTGCCATTAAAATCTTATAGAAAGCAAAGCCAAAAATGGCTCTGTGCTTGCACCTCCAAATCATGACACCATAGATCTTTGACCGTGGAGGCAAGACAAAGAAAAAAGCTTGTTTCTGCCCTGGCAGAAAACCACCTGCCAGTTACTGTTCTATCAAAACTCAAGTGTTCCATGGAGATATGTTCTTCAGCTGTAAAGGAAGAAAACTTTGACATGCAACTATCATATATCTTCCTCTACCAATTCAACTTTTGCTGTCACAAGCTGTCCAACTGCAGGGAAGAATCAGAATTCGGCTCTCATTTAAGCAGCAAGCTAGGAGGGATATTAATATGCACTGGATAGAAACTCTGAGAAATCTGGCAACATTTTTACTTTTATCAGTGATATGATGTCTTTGGCATATACAAGACTTAGCTTGCATATCCAGTGTCATGAAGAACAGCACAGTAATAACAAAATCATACTCTGTCTTGGACAAAATGCTGTTCTCTCTTATTTTCATAAAAGACCTATACAATAAGAGATGTGCTCTTCTGTCATTTCAATGTCAAAACTACTGAAAATTACTCTGTCTTGAAAATGAAAGAAGACAGGCACATTATTTAGCAGAATACATCAGTATATCACAGACTACATCAGGATATCAAACTTAGTTTCATGGTCTGCACTGACTATCCAACTGTTTTGAAATAAAACCCCAAGGATATGATAAAGACTTGTTCTAATGAGTAGAGCTATGGGTCCCCTCAGAGATTTCTGCAAGAGTAATGTAGTTGGAAGAACAAAGAATTTGGAATTATCTAGAAAACAAATGCCTTCTTGTGTGTCCAAATCCCCTTTTTTTCTGTAAATTGGTGAAGTGGGGAAATAAAGGTCTGATCTGGAGTACTATTTCTTAATAAAATGTAGTCTTAGAATCATAGAATATCTCAAATTGGAAGGGACCCATAAGGATCATCGAATCCAACTCCCTGCTCCTGGCAGGACTACCTAAAACTAAACCATATGACTAAGAGCGTCATCCAGACACTCCTTGAACTCTGACAGGTTTGGTGCCATGACCACATCCCTGGGGAGCCTGTTCCAGTGACTGGCCACTTCTTCAGTGAAGAACCTTTTCCTAATCTCCAATCTGAAGTTCCCCTGATGCCGCTTCATCCCACTTCCCTGTGTCCTATCGCTGGCCACCATAGAGAGGAGATCAGCACCTCCCCTTCCACTGCTCTCCTTGAGGAAGGCGTAGACTGCGACGAGGACAACACTCCCCTTCTCTAAGCTGAACAAATCAAGAGACCTCAGCCACTCCTCTGAATAGCATACATAATATAGATGTAATTTTCACATGCAAAATAACTGCACATCCAGACTTCTGTTTGCATGTTGATGTAAAGTTTCCCAAAACACTGATCTGTTTCTGCCATTTGTATGATTCTGTGGAATTTATTAGAAACAAGATTCTTTTTGGCTACTTTTTAATGTTAAAATTTGATTGTATTTTTTGTATTGTATTAAAGAGGACAAGTAAGCAAAGTTAAAGCCTATTTACACATTTATAGTTGGCATCAGCTAAATCATGTGTTGGGAAAATTACATCTGCTGTAGTAGATGTAAGTGTTGGGAATCAAGGTCTAGGACACACTACTGAAACTAAGAGACAATACTTATCTCTAAATTTGCTTTAGGGTCTCATATCTGATCTTTCTTAGGTTCACCTTGTCTAAAGGACATTCATATTATGCCAGATGCACGAGAATCAAAAGGGCATGAAAATGCTTTCTGAAACTATATTCATGCTTTTGCTGTTCTCTTAAAAAAAAATTATTGACTACTCATATGGTTGCATACATGCACAGGCATGTTTTAGTCTTAATAGTATGTTTTAATAGCTGTTCAAAGGTTTGAAATACACTCCCAATCTTTGATTCAGTTAAACAGTACATACACCTTCTTCTGATGGAAGAAAGAAATGTGTCGCTAGAACAGTTTATAAATGGTTCTCAAAGCACAAGAAGCCTAGGTTGTTACATCCACAATAAAATACAGAAGTACCTTTACCTTTTTTAACTTTGCTGCTCCAGCACCAGAACGAATGGCCTCCAGCAGGGCTTGCCTTGCCTCTCCAGAGCTACCTGTAGCTGTGGCAGAGAATTTAGGAGCTGCTGCTGACAGCTGAATGGGAGGTGGTGGTGGCAGCTGAGCAGGGGCAGGTGGGATACAAAGCTGCTCTTCCCGAGGGTGTTCAGCCTTCTGCAAGGACAGTTCTGCATTCCTAAATCTCTGCAGTTCTTCAGAGGCCAGCGAGGAGATCTGCTCATGATGCAGTTGAAAGGAGACAATTAGTATCAAGTATGAGTAAACTGTAATTATTTGGCATTTGATGCACTTTTAGTACCCCAATTTCACTTTGCTTGAATGATGTAAACCACGTAGAACTTTTGTTTGCTCATAGGGTTGAACATCTGTTACTACTCACTCACATCACTCAGCTGGGCTGATTACCAGCATCAAGGATTTGGCATTGACCCTGTCTCAGAATCTCAATCTTTATTTACTGAGAGTTCCAGCATCCTGTAACTCTTCTTGGCATGCAAGGTACAAGAGAGAATTGGACTTGGTATTCATTTGGAAACAATGACAAGGATTTTGGAATCAGGCAGATATACTGAGGCTGCAGTAGCCACCCAGGAATCTTGTTATTTTTTGCAGTCTGAGCTGCACAGATGTAATTTCAGATGACAGGGAGGCTCTTCTAGATCTGAGCTCTCAGACATGGCTTCATTGAAAAAATGCCGTTAAACCTAAATTTTCCAGGATACTAAAAAAAAACACCCGACAAACCCAGTACCAGAGAGAACTACGTGAAAGCACTGAGAACAAAATCAATTGACTGTTCTTCCAAGTGTGTTTCTGCAGAATTTTTGAAACTGAAATTTCTGCATGAATTACTAGCTTGGAAACTCATCCTACTTTAAATTAAGGCAGGGGGAGGAGGCAATCTTTTAGACTAAGCCAGCTTTTCCATCAACTTTCTCAACAAATATTTTTGCCATTAGCAACATTACTAGTAATAATTAGAATAAAATGTTAGTAATTAATGTTTTGGCAATTATTAGGAAATTTAGTTTAATGTGCCAAATGGGAGGTTTTCTAGCAGATGCATTAGCATGCTTTTCTCAGAGAAACTGAGGCACAAAACTTCTCTAGTGAAAAATGAAAGGATTCATCTCCCATCAAATAATCCACATTCAGAGAGCTACTATATTCTATTCCTTCACTGTCCACACACAGATACAATATATGAGAATTATGTCATGTCAGATAAAGCAGGAACATTTGAGATAACATGAAACAGAAAGCCCTTTCATCATAGCACATCTGTATCTTGCCCAGCATACATACAAACGTGATGCTTTAACTAGCACAGGTGACATGGTGTGAAAGCAGCATACAGTTTCCAGGCAACTTCCTTCAAAATGATGGCAAAAGCTTCTCTACTGGAGGAAAGTATTTCGAAAAGTCTCTGTGATAATACATCGCCACTTTATTGTCAGAGTCTCTTTTACATAAATTTACATTTATTCCCAATGAATAAAGAATGGAGTTAAGTATGCGTGAAGATGGCTGCTGCCTAGCATCTCCTGCTCTCAGGCTCAGAGGAAGCTGTACCCTACCTGCAGCAAGAGCAGTAAGATACACTTTGCCCTTCTACTCTGCTCTCCTGAGACCCCCACCTGGAGTACTGTGTCCAGTTTTTGGGCCCCAAATACAAGAAGGACATCGAGCTGTTGGAGTGGGTCCAGAGGAGGGCCATGAAGATGATCAGAGGGTGGGAGAACCTTCCCTATGAGGACCAGCTGAGAGTTGGGGCTGTTCAGCCTGGAGAAGAGAAGACTGGGGGCACCTTATTGCAGCCTTCCAGTTCCTGAAGGGGTCCTACAGGAAAGCCAGGGAGTGACTTTTTACAAGGGCAGGTAGTGATAAAACATGGGGGAACGGCTTTAAACTGGAAGAGGGTAGATTTAGACTAGATATTAGGAAGAAATTCTTTATGGTGAGCGTGGTGAGACACTGGCACAGGTTGCCCAGGGAAGTTGTGGATGCCCTCTCCCTGGAAGTGTTCATGGCCAGGTTGGACAGGGCTTTGAGCAATCTGGTCTGGTGGGAGATGTCCCTGCCCATGGCAGGGGGGTTGGACCAGGTGATCTTTAAGGTCCTTTCCATTCTATGATTCTATGATATTTGAGGGACCATGTAATTCTCTAACACAGGCAAGAGATTCCTTCTGTCTAGTGCCAGCTATCTGGATATGTGCTAATGGTCTGAGTCATTGCACAAAGGAAATGGGATCCTCCTTGCCAAATACACATCCTTTGCTGGATTAATGATCCGAGTGAAATCTAAGGCTAGAACAATGCAGGTTTTGGCTATTAGGACTAAAGAGATACTTTAACGATTAGGTAAATCTTTCAGATATAAGGAATCATCCTACTGTGGTGAAAGCTGATGTTCCATCAACATCAATTACTTTCACACAACTTGCACGCACCAGCTCATGTTAACAGATAAACAGCAAGCATGAAGAAGCCCTAGCCTGTTTTCAGGTAACTGGGATCGGATGCAAATCGTCGGTAATGCAAATATATTAATCTAACTGCATACTCCTAAAGTCCAAAAAAACCCCCACCTAAGTACAAAAATGATGAAAATTTGATGTCTTCTCTGCACAATCCCTGTAATTTGTTTGGATTTCTATGTGCTTCCTTTTCAGCTAAAAGCACACCATTTCAAAGAGTGTTAATTTTTATAGCAGAGGATAGGATCAAACCTGCTATGCTATCTGCGGTAAGTCAGATCTGGTCTTGTGTCATATTATTTCCCCCTCAACTTTTCTCTTTGCAGCACGTTTAGTTTGTGGCATATCTGGGTTTATTCAAAACACCCAGAGGCAACAGACAGCACTTAAAAGATCACTTACCATCTTGATTTCTTACCTTTCTCAGCTTTGAGACGCCACTGTGGCCTCTAATTGCTGCTAGTAGGGCTGAGCGCTCATTCTCTGGCTGAGCATATGAGGGTTTCCTGTGACTGCCATTTAGTGTGCTGTCTGAAACCTAGAACATGAAAAGAATAAACCTCACATTGTTATTAGGTACTTAGAGATAGTTTGGAAACACTACTAAAATTATTTTTCGCACTTGTACCAGCATGCAAGCTATGGAGACCACTCAGCGTGTCTTCTTTTGGGCCTGCTTTTACAACCCTTACTCACACTGAATGGTGAGGATATGTGTAGATAGTAATGCTGTACTTACAGATGCAGACTCAGATCCCCTGAGCATGAAAGCAGTAGCAAACTACTATCACCCAGTAATACAAAATGCAGTTTTCTTTCACTGCAGGTATTTACAAGTTTTCTCCATACTGTGTGTTCCTGTTTCCAGATAACACACTGAAATGTGGGTTCAGCATTTAGGGTAACCTTAATTACCTCTCCTTTATGCTGTATCCCTGCACCTTCTGCCTCTTCTAGCAATTGCTCAGGAGCAATGGTCTTGCATAAGATACAGGATGCACGGATTAAGCAGTGGCTTGGTCTGTATTTTGCCACTATAAATTTTTCATATGCTTTGTGTACTCCAGCTCACCAGCAACTGTACCAGTTACAAAACCTCTGGTGTCTGACAGGGTGAGTACAGAGCTCTGCAGTCTGAACACTTTACCTTTCTGAGTTTTTCCTTTCCCCCTGCCGTTTGAATGGCTTCCATTAGGGCACTGTGCAGTGATGTGTCTTTTGGAACTGGTTTTTGGACAACAGGTTTGAACTTCTTCTTTGGTCCAAAGATATTGGTCTGCACATTAACATCCAGTTCACCGATAGCATTAATATCTGAATAATCAGGTTTCTCTTCCTGTTCTGACACTGCATTTGCTGCTGCCCCATTTAGCTCGGGTGAAGCTTTAAGTGAACTAACTTGCACACCATTAGCAGGAGGCCATTTAGTGCCTCGCAAAGATGAACTGAAAGAGGAGGAGACTCCTTGGAGATCAGGAGACTTGAGAGATGAGGCTGAATTAGCATGGGTCAAAGTCTCACACGTGTGGTCAAACAGCATCTTTTTCTCTGCTATACTTTGTTTGCTGTTTAAAGCATGATCATCTTCTGCACTGTTATCCTTTGAAGAGGATTTAGTAAGTGGGACACTGGCATTCTTTTTATAGAAACTTGCAGGAGTTGCTTGATTTGGTGCCCTGATGTTAACTACTTTGTTTTCCATGCCAGAATTATCACCAGGTGTAAACCCGTAGGATGCTTTTTGACTGCACGTAAAAATACTTGAAAGTGTTTCTCTTGTTTCTGCTGATTCTGTTTCCACAGGGCTATATTTGGCCACAATAATACATCTTTTTGGTGAAACCTCTGCTTCAGCTTTAACCTCTCCTGCCCCTTGTTTATCTTCATCTTTCTCGTGATAGTCCACAGAGTCAGACTTAAATGCAGTTGTGTTCATGTGTCTTGCAATGGCAGAGGCAACATACTGACTCGAAGTTCTCCTGTGTGGCTTTAGAAATGGAAGCTCCAGTTTGTCCTTATTAATGGTTGGGGCCACTAATGGTGTTACCTGAGACTGTGTAACTGGAAGAGATGGTTTGGTCCTTTCATTCTCAGACTGTCTTTCAGCTACCTGGGTAGTAACAGTTTGTGGTGCTCCAGGCTTTGGAGCTACAAGAGAAAGAGGTTTGTGTTCGTGTTTTACAGTAAAGGGTTTAGAGCTTGTGGTGACTGTTGACTTTTTAGGAGGATGCTCAGCAGATTCATCACTTTGCTTTTCCATAGAGCTTGACCTCCAGAATGCCTTCACTTTCCCAAGATGAATTTCCTCACTTTCATCAGTAGAAGTGCCTGGTATGTGCTTACTAACACCGGTGTTCGGGCCTACAAGGTTGCCTAGTTCATCTATCTTAATGGCACCAGTGGTGAGTGAAACTCCTCTGTCAAAATGTTTTACTTCAGGTTTGGGAGGGACAACTTTAAAAGTTGTCAAACCCATTTTCGGTTCGTAGCTTGTTCCTGAATTCTGGGCACGATGACACCATGTGGGTGTTGATGGGACTTCTTCAAATTTTTTTGCTGGTGGCCATTTGATTTCTATTTCTGATTTACTTTTTTTCAGAGATCTTTCCCTGTTACTACATTCATTAAATGGATTTATCTTCTCCTTTGCTGTACTGATTTCAGCTGTGGCCTTGGAGTGAGGTGGAGTCAGTTTAGATTTACATTCCTCAGATTTCATACCATGTTTGGCAGGGGAGTCCAGTCTTAAGTTCTTTTCACTTCTTTTTTCAAAGGAGGATGTGAGAGATTCAAACATATCTCTCCTCTGTTCCACAGGCAAGTGACTGAATTCGTTTTCAGATGGTTGCTGATGTATTAGGTCCTTTGATATGCATACAGCTCCACCATCTGTGTGTCCCTTATCAAAGGAACCTGCATTGTTGTTTTTATTTGTGAAGTTTCCTGTATTAACAGAATCAGCTGAGACGTTTTGTGAAACCCTTGTCTCTGTCTCTTGATTTCCAGCTGAGTTAAAGGTGCAAACTTCTGGAGCATCATCTATGATGGTTACTGGAACAGAAATGCTAACATCTTGGACAGCCTCAACTTTTCTTATACATGGGCTCAACACTTCACCAGTGTACTCGGAGTCAGAGTTACTTAGAGTATCCACTGCTGCAAAATACACATAAAACATTACATATAGGCAGTATTTAGGCAATATTACTTTAAATTACAAAAACAGCCAGTACAAGCTTAAGCAGATCAGATATATTAGTTACACTAAAACTAACAAGAATATATTTATGCCTGTTCTACAAAAAGGGAGAGATCTGGGTCCTTTTCATTGTCTGGCTGCTGATTAGGATCAGCCAAATATTCCTGCAGTTCTCCTGCTTCAGCCAGTGGGAAAAATACAAATGCAGCTGAAAGCAGAATTTAATCTATTGTTCATACCTTATCTTTGACTAACTTCTCTCACTGACAAATATTTCACCACATGACTCTGAAGGAGAAACATTTCTGAGAAACACTGAGCAACTCCAAATTATGTTTCCCAGACCTGGTTAGTAATAACAGCCCAGCTGAAGGATATCCTTGAACAAGCAAACAAAGAAACAGTACTTGTATTTTTTCTCTATTCTTCTCACCCTTCATTACCAGTGATTCTAGAACCCTCATTGTGCAAGAAGCTTAACTCTCCTCTCAAATTTGCTGGTATAAATGAAGGGTTACAACACAGAAGCTAAGAAACTGCAGTTAGAGAACTCACGGAAATTAAATAAGAATCAAGTCCACCGCAGAAGTACTGAAACAAAGATGGGATGTTTAAAAAAAGTATTAAACATCATCTAGTGACAAACCATTAATAGAGAAATACTTTTATTCACAGTAGGCAAAAGAGGAGTACCGTATGACATCTTATCTCTTTGCTCTCTTTCTTTGTATGTTTTTTGGTTTTTACCTTTAAAATATGTCTGCTAACTCAGAGGAGACACTGGGTACAAAACTCTCTCCCTTTTCTCCACTTCATTATAAGAAAATACAAAACTGAGGCATTGCTCATTAAACACAGAGCTAAATTCACAAGTGATTTGGCTTCACTGAAGCCAGTGAAATTATACCAAATTTGAGCCATAAAATGTGTCCATAAACTGCTGTTCATCTTGTTTTGGTAGTAGACATTGAAATACGATGACAATCTGACAAGCAGCTTGAAAAATATTCAGTGCAAGAGTACAAAGAGTGACTGCCCCAGAAGCCAAATGAGAGCAGCCCCTTTAGGTTGATCACATTCTGCCTCAGACCTGTGGGCTGTTCCCAGCGATCTGAGTGAGAAATGTGCAGATGTCTTCAGAGTGCAGTTTGACTCTGCATCTCCTGGCTATGCCTCTCTCTGTTGTACTTCAGGGTTAACACACTTCCCTACCTTCTAAATCTTCATCCAGGCCAGCCAAAGTCTGCTGGAGCTGTGCAGCAGTGAAGATATCCTCATTCTCGTGCTTAGCTGAAGCTATTTCTTCATCTGTCCTGCTAAATGAAAGAGGAGAAAAAGTCTGGGTCTCCTCCTTTTTTTTTGCTGAAGCACACTATCATTTCAGCCTCGTTGGTTCCTGTGGGGTTCTGAAGCTCATTCCCCAAAGTATGAAAAATACGCAGCCTTGGAGACACCCACCACCGCACTGACACATCCACATCTAGCAAGGGTCTCTGTGGTGCCTGAGCATACTCAGTGCGCTGGTGATCAGAAGATTACGACTAGTAAAGTCACAAAGAAATGGTACAGCTTCACTGTGAAATACGCATTTCAGCTGGGCTGCAGAGAAACAGTGTGTGCCAAGGCAAAGGTTTTGCATATCCGTATAATTTTAAAGCGGACCACTAGCCATCCTGTGCACACACTGTGCCAACATATCTGCACCTGAATTAAATAAAAATTGCATGGCAATGAAAAATAAATACAGCTAAGTACCATTAGACAATCACTCTGCATACTGAGGGGAGGGAGGGGAGGAGGAAAGAGAAACTAATCCCTGGAGAGCTGTTTCTAATGAAACATATCAAGGGATCTGATTTTGCCAGAAAATAACTCCGTGGTTTTTGATGAAGTTGTACAATGATCTAAACCAATTCTGATATCAGAACGAGTGCCAAGTGTTGTCTTTGCTTATTAAAACAAAAAAAGAAAAAGAATATGAAACTAAGAAAAAGCCTAACAAAAAATAACTAAAATTTAAAAAATGCACATGGCAACCTGTTACACAACAGACCTTCTGTTTCTTAGGAAGAAAAATCTTGACCAGCAGAGCTTTTGTATCTAAATCATTGAAGCTAGGATTTCAGATTGGGCAAGTAATTTTTCCCAGTTACCTGTTCTTCACCTGAATTTAAGACATCATCGTCTGTGACACTATATGTAATTTTTGCCCTTAGGATTAGCCTATTGAAAAAATAATTTTCCATTCTAGCCACACCTAAACTAACTCTGGTCAGGTGAAGCAGAGTTTCTGTTCTCAAGATCAACTCTTAATATCACAGATACAGTAATAGTTGACTTTTTTTTTTGGTAGTTTACTGAACACTATCAGAAAAATGCCATTTTTCTGCTGCCCTTTGAGATAATAATCTGAATAAAAAATCAAGGATCTTTCCTGACATTGATTTCAATGATGTCTAACAGAGTAGCTTCCTTTTTTGCTATTTTATTGTTTGATTTTCCCCTTGCTTATAACAGGAGCAACTGAAAGCACATGTTGAAGCATTAGGTATTTTATTTTACTTTATTTTATATTTATACATATTTAATTTATTTTTTATTTATTTATTTTTGCATTCACCTTTCCTTTCTTTCTCTCTTTTGTAGCAGTCCTGGCACCCAGTTCTTCTACTTGTATCTAAACTGCCTTGCGCTTACAAAGCTGGGTTCATATATGTGGGATCAATGAAAACAGCAAGACACACATTTGCAAGGAAGCTTTCCAAAACTTTTTTCAGATACACATCCTTTTCCTGAACAAAGATGAATTGAAGGTGACAAAGCTACATATATGCCTAAGTGGTTCGCTATACTGGAGGCTGTCCTGAGGAGCCCCGTGCC
>NW_010175590.1:0-773 GCF_000695765.1 Mesitornis unicolor
ACCCTGTATATAGCATCTGTTTCCCTTTAGGAATCATGACTAATTTAGGGGGGGTTTATTTCTAGTCAATAAAGAGTTAATCGCTGCAGCAGAAGCTGGAAAATGTAATAAATATCCATAGGTATCCCATGCACGCGCTGTGTTTAGCGTTAGGAGATCAGGAAACAGAAGCACCAGTGAGTTCTGGTGTGAGATAAAGAAATGCATCTGTACTTGGCTTTTGTCTGAGCAGTACTGCTCTGCAGTAATCCTCTACACAGCAATTTGGCTGAGTTTTGTAACTATTCAACTCTGTTGGGAGGTGGATTGCTAAAGGAGCAAGCAAGTTAGAGAGGGAGGGGGGGTGTGAAGGGGAGGCTTAAGAGCAACTTCAGAATTAAGGATTAACTGCAGTGTGAATCAGAAGTGTAATCTAACCAGTGATCTTAGCTCATGCAAAGCAGTTAGTTCATGCTATACAGTTGGAAAGCTTGTTTATAGTCATCTGTATTCTGTCAAAATATTAGAACAGGTCTTTTCACCTGCGTAAGAACTAAACGAAAATAAAGCGGAGACCTCAGAATTTATCTTATTTACAAACTGTTCAGTTTAAGTGAATGTCTTGTACTTACAAAGTTGAGCTTTAAGGATAGCAAATTCACACTGGTAACTTTCTTCAACCTTGGTGATCCGTTCTGCACTGGCTGTGTTTGCAAATTCTTGGAGAGAGATGACTAGAACAGTGCCCAGTATTCACAGTATGAGCTAAGCAATCTATTACACAGTCCTGAAAT
>NW_010175591.1:0-221 GCF_000695765.1 Mesitornis unicolor
GGTACAGACCCTAATTTGGGGTGCAGACCCCTATTGGGGTGCAGGCCCTAATCTGGGGTACAGATCCTAATTTGGGGTGCAGACCCCCATTGGGGTGCAGACCCTAATTTGGGGTACAGACCCTAATTTGGGGGGCAGACCCCAATATGGGGGGAGATCCTCATTGGGGTGCAGTTCCCTATTGGGGTGCAGACCCTAATTTGGGGTGAAGATCTTAATCT